>NW_026870925.1:1800000-2100000 GCF_033118175.1 Dama dama | reverse complement strand
TCCGGTTCTTCATGTTTTTGAACACTGCTTCATGCTCGTCCTATTTTTCAACTGTTTCATGCTCCTCATATATTTCACACCTTTTGAAGCGCTTCATATATTTCGCATGTTTTCAATCTCTTCATGTTTTTCAAAACCAATTCATGCTCCTCTTAATTTTCAGACTGTTTCATGCTCCTCATAATTTTGACATCTTTTGAAGTGCTTCATATTTTTCACACCTTTTCAGGCTCTTCATGTTTTTCAACACTGCATCATGCTCTTCCTATTCTTCAGACCGTTTCATGCTCATCTCATTTTTGACACCTTTTGAAGCTCTTCATATTTTTCACACGTTTTCAGGCTCTTCATGTTTTTGAACACCGCTTCATGCTCCTCCTATTTTTCAGACCGTTTAATGCTCCTCATATTATTGACCCCTTTGAAGCTCTTCATATTTCTCACACCTTTTCAGGCTCTTCATCGTTTTCAACACCACTTCATGCTCTTCCTATTTTTCAGACCGTTTCATGCTCATCTCATTTTTGACACCATTTGAAGCTCTTCATATTTTTCACACCTTTTCAGGCTCTTCATGTTTTTCAACACAACTTCATGCATCTCCTATTTTTCGGACCGTTTCATGCTCCTCATGTTTTTCAAACCTTTTGAAGCTCTTCATATTTTTCATACCTTTTCAGGCTCTTGATTTGTTTGAACACCGTTTCATGCTCTTCCTATTTTTCAGACCGTTTCATGCTCCTCATATTTTTTACACCTTTTGAAGCTCTTCATATTTTTCACATCTTTTGATGCTCTTCATATTTTTCACACCTTTTCAGGCTCTTCATATTTTTGAACACCGTTTCATAATACTCCTATTTTTCAGACCGTTTCATGCTCCTCATATTTTTGACACCTTTTGAAGCTCTTCATTTTTTTAACAAATTTTCAGGCTCATCCTGTTTTTGAACACCGCTTCATGCTACTCCTATTTTTCAGACCGTTTAATGCTCCTCATATTTTTGACACCTTTTGAAGCTCTTCATATTTTTCACACATTTTCAGGCTCTTCATGTTTTTCAACACCGCTTCATGCTCCTCCTAATTTTCAGAACTTTTCATGCTCCTCATATTTTTGACACCTTTTGAAGCTCTTCATATTTTTCACAACTTTTCAGGCTCTTCATGTTTTTGAACACCATTTCATGCTCCTCCTATTTTGCAGACCGTTTCATTCTCCTCATATTTTTGACACCTTTTGAAGCTCTTCATATATTTCACACCTTTTCAGATTTTTCATTTTTTTCAACACGACTTCATGCTCCCCTATTTTTCAGACCGTTTCATGATCATCTCATTTTGACACCTTTTGAAGCTCTTCATGTCTTTCAACACCGTTTCATGCTGCTCCTATTTTTCAGAGCGTTTCATGATCCTCTTATTTTTCAGACCGTTTCATGCTCCTCATGAATTTCACATCTTTTGAAGCTCTTCATATTTTTCACAACTTTTCAGACTCTTCATGTTTCTGATCACCGTTTCATGCTCCTCCTATCTTTCAGACCGTTTCATGCTTCTCATATTTTTGACACCATTTGAAGCTCTTCATATTTTTCACACCTTTTCAGGCTCCTCATGTTTTTGATCACCGTTTCTTGCTCCTACTATTTTTCAGAACGTTACATGGTCCTCATATTTTTGACACCATTTGAAGCTCTTCATATTTTTCACACCTTTTCAGGCTCTTCATGTTTTTCCACACCACTTCATGCTTCTCATATTTTTCAGACCGTTTAATGCTCCTCATGTATTTCACACCTTTTGAAGCTCTTCATCTTTTTCACACCTTTTCAGGCTCCTCATGTTTTCGATCACCGTTTCAGGCTCCTCCTATTTTTCAGAACGTTTCATGCTCCTCATAATTTTTTCATCTTTTGAAGCTCTTCATATTTTTAACACTTTTTAAAGCTCTTCATGATTTTGAACACTGCTTCATGATCCTCCTATTTTTCAGACCGTGTCATGCTCTTCATATTTTTGACCCCTTTTGAAGCTCTTCATATTTTTCACAACTTTTCAGGCTCTTCATGTTTTTGAACACCGCTCATGATCCTCCAAATTTTCAGACCGTTTCATGCTCTTCATATTTTTGACACCTTTTGAAGCTCTTCATATTTTTCACACCTTTTCAGGCTCTTCATATTTTTCAACAACACTTCATGCTTTTCCTATTTTTCAGACCGTTTCATGCTCCTCATGAATTTCACACCTTTTGAAGCTCTTCATATTTTTCACAACTTTTCAGGCTCTTCATGTTTTTGAACACTGCTCATGATCCTCCAAATTTTCAGACCGTTTCATGCTCTTCATATTTTTGACACCTTTTGAAGCTCTTCATATTTTTCACACCTTTTCAGGCTCCTCATGTTTTTGAACACCACTTCATGCTTCTCCTATTTTTCAGACCGTTTCATGCTCCTCATGAATTTCACACCTTTTGAAGCTCTTCATATTTTTCACAACTTTTCAGGCTCCTCATGTTTTTGATCACCGTTTCATGCTCCTCCAATTTCCAGAACGTTTCATGCTCCTCATATTTTTGACACCTTTTGAAGCTCTTCATATTTTTCACACTTTTTCAGGCTCTTCATGATTTTGAACACCACTTCATGCTCCTCCTATCTTTCAGACCGTTTCATGCTTCTCATATTTTTGACACCATTTGAAGCTCTTCATATTGTTCACACCTTTTCAGGCTCTTCATGTTTTTGAACACCGCTCATGATCCTCCAAATTTTCAGACCGTTTCATGCTCGTCATATTTTTAACACCTTTTGAAGCTCTTCATATTTTTCACACCTTTTCAGGCTCTTCATGTTTTTCCACACCACTTCATGCTTCTCTTATTTTTCAGAAACCTTTCATGCTCCTCATGAATATCACACCTTTTGAAGCTCTTCATATTTTTCACAACTTTTCAAGCTCTTCACGTTTTTGAACAACGCATCATGCTCCTCCTATTTTTCAGACCGTTACATGCTCCTCGTATTTTTGACACCTTTTGAAGCTCTTCATATTTTTCACAATTTTTCAGGCTCTTCATGTTTTTGAACACCACTTCATGCTCCTCCTATTTTTCAGACAATTTCATGCTCCTCATATTTTTCACACCTTTTCAGGCTCTTCATGTTTTTGAACACCGCTTCATGCTCCTCCTATTTTTCACACCGTATACTGCTCCTCATATTTTTCACACCTATTGAAGCTCTTCATATTTTTCACACCTTTTCAGACTCTTCATGTTTTTGAACACCACTTCATGCTCCTCTTATATTTCAGAGAGTTTCAGGCTCCTCATGTATTTCACACCTTTTGAAGCTCTTCATATTTTTCACACCTTTTCAGGCTCTTCATGTTTTTCCACACCACTTCATGCTTCTCCTATTTTTCAGACCGTTTCATGCTCCTCATGAATTTCACACCTTTTGAAACTCTTCATATTTTTCACACGTTTTCAGGCTTTTCATGTTTCTGATCACCGTTTCATACTCCTCCTATCTTTCAGACCGTTTCATGCTTCTCATATTTTTGACACCATTTGAAGCTCTTCATATTTTTCACACCTTTTCAGGCTCCTCATGTTTTTGAACACCGCTCATGATCCTTCAAATTTTCAGACCGTTTCATGCTCTTCATATTTTTGACACCTTTTGAAACTCTTCATATTTTTCACACCTTTTCAGGTTCTTCATGTTTTTCCACACCACTTCATGCTTCTCGTATTTTTCAGACCGTTTCATGCTCCTCATTAATTTCACACCATTTGAAGCTCTTCATATTTTTCAAACGTTTGCAGGCTGTTCATTTTTTTCAACACCGCTTCTTGCTCCTCCTATTTATCAGACCGTTTCATGCTCCTCATATTTTTGACACGTTGAAGCTCTTCATATTTTTCACACCTTTTCAGGCTCTTCATGATTTTGAAAACAGCTTCATGATCCTCCTATTTTACAAACCGTTTCATGCTCTTCATATTTTTGACCCCTTTTGAAGCTCTTCCTATTTTTCACACCTTTTCAGGCTCATCATATTTTTCAACACCGTTTCATGCTGCTTCTATTTTTCAGGCCGTTTCATGCTCCTCATATTTTTCATACCTTTTGAAGCTCTTCATATTTTTCACAACTTTTCAGGCTCTTCATGTTTTTCAACACCATTTCATGCCGCATCTATTTTTCAGACCGTTTCATGCTCCTCATATTTTTCACACCTTTTGAAGCTCTTCATATTTTTCATACCTTTTCAGGCTCTTCATGTTTTTCCACACCACTTCATGCATCTCCTATTTTTCAGCCCGTTTCATGCTCCTCATATATTTCACCCCTTTTGAAGCTCTTCATATTTTTCACACCTTTTCAGGCTCTTGACGTTATTCAACACCACTTCATGCTACTCCTGTTTTTCAGACCGTTTCATGCTCCTCATATTTTTGACACCTTTAGAAGCTCTTCATATTTTTAACACCTTTTCAGGCTCTTCATGTTTTAGAACACCGCTTCATGCTCCTTCTATATTCCAGACCGTTTCATGCTCCTCATTTATTTCACACCTTTTGAAGCTCTTCATATTTTTCACACCTTTTCAGGCTCGTCATGTTTTTGAACACCGCTTCATGCTCCTCCTATTTTTCAGACCGTTTCATGCTCCTCATATTTTTCACACCTTTTGAAGCTCTTCATATATTTCACACCTTTTCAGGTTCTTCATGTTTTTCAACACCACTTCATGCTTCTCTTATTTTTCAGACCGTTTCATGCTCCTCATTAATTTCACACCATTTGAAGCTCTTCATATTTTTCAAACGTTTGCAGGCTGTACATTTTTTTCAACACCGCTTCTTGCTCCTCCTATTTTTCAGACCGTTTCATGCTCCTCATATTTTTGACACGTTTTGAAGCTCTTCATGTTTTTCACACCTTTTCAGGCTCTTCATGATTTTGAACACCGCTTCATGATCTTCCTATTTTACAGACCGTTTCATGCTCTTCATATTTTTGACCCCTTTTGAAGCTCTTCATATTTTTCACAACTTTTCAGGCTCATCATATTTTTCAACACCGTTTCATGCTGCTTCTATTTTTCAGGCCGTTTCATGCTCCTCATATTTTTCATACCTTGAAGCTCTTCATATTTTTCACAAGTTTTCAGGCTCTTCATGTTTTTCAACACCATTTCATGCCGCATCTATTTTTCAGACCGTTTCATGCTCCTCATATTTTTCACACCTTTTGAAGCTCTTCATACTTCTCACAACTTTTCAGGCTCTTCATGTTTTTGAACACCACTTCATGCTCCTCCTATTTTTCAGAGAGTTCCATGCTCCTCATGTATTTCACACCTTTTGAAGCTCTTCATATTTTTCACACCTTTTCAGGCTCTTCATGTTTTTCCACACCACTTCATGCTTCTCCTATTTTTCAGACCGTTTCATGCTCCTCATGAATTTCACACCTTTTGAAGCTCTTCATATTTTTCACAACTTTTCAGGCTCTTCATGTTTCTGATCACCGTTTCATGCTCCTCCTATCTTTCAGACCGTTTCATGCTTCTCATATTTTTGACACCATTTGAAGCTCTTCATATTTATCACACCTTTTCAGGCTTCTCATGTTTTTGATCACCATTTCATGCTCCTCCTATTTTTCAGAACGTTACATGCTCCTCATATTTTTGACACCATTTGAAGCTCTTCATATTTTTCACACCTTTTCAGGCTCTTCATGTTTTTCCACACCACTTCATGCTTCTCATATTTTTCAGACCGTTTAATGCTCCTCATGTATTTCACACCTTTTGAAGCTCTTCATAGTTTTCACACCTTTTCAGGCTCCTCATGTTTTCGATCACCGTTTCAGGCTCCTCCTATTTTTCAGACCGTTTTATGCTCCTCATAATTTTGACACCTTTTGAAGCTCTTCACATTTTTAACACGTTTTCAAGCTCTTCATGATTTTGAACACCGCTTCATGATCCTCCTATTTTTCAGACCGTTTCATGCTCTTCATATTTTTGACCCCTTTTGAAGCTCTTCATATTTTTCACAACTTTTCAGGCTCTTCATGTTTTTGAACACCGCTCATGATCCTCCAAATTTTCAGACCGTTTCATGCTCTTCATATTTTTGACACCTTTTGAAGCTCTTCATATTTTTCACACCTTTTCGGCTCTTCATGTTTTTCAACACCACTTCATGCTTCTCCTATTTTTCAGACCGTTTCATGCTCCTCATGAATTTCACACCTTTTGAAGCTCTTCATATTTTTCACAACTTTTCAGGCTCTTCATGTTTTTGAACACCGCTCATGATCCTCCAAATTTTCAGATCGTTTCATGCTCTTCATATTTTTGACACCTTTTGAAGCTCTTCATATTTTTCACACCTTTTCAGGCTCCTCATGTTTTTGAACACCACTTCATGCTTCTCCTATTTTTCAGACCGTTTCATGCTCCTCATGAATTTCACACCTTTTGAAGCTCTTCATATTATTCACATTTTTTCAGGCTCCTCATGTTTTTGATCACCGTTTCATGCTCCTCCTATTTTTCAGAACGTTTCATGCTCCTCATATTTTTGACACCTTTTGAAGCTCTTCATATTTTTCACACTTTTTCAGGCTCTTCATGATTTTGAACACCACTTCATGCTCCTCCTATCTTTCAGACCGTTTCATGCTTCTCATATTTTTGACACCATTTGAACCTCTTCATATTGTTCACACCATTTCAGGCTCTTCATGTTTTTGAACACCGCTCATGATCCTCCAAAGTTTCAGACCGTTTCATGCTCTTCATATTTTTAACACCTTTTGAAGCTCTTCATATTTTTCACACCTTTTCAGGCTCTTCATGTTTTTCCAAACCACTTCATGCTTCTCCAATTTTTCAGAAAGCTTTCATGATCCTCATGAATATCACACCTTTTGAAGCTATTCATATTTTTCACACCTTTTCAGGTTCTTCATGTTTTTCCACACCACTTCATGCTTCTCGTATTTTTCAGACCGTTTCATGCTCCTCATTAATTTCACACAATTTGAAGCTCTTCATATTTTTCAAACGTTTGCAGGCTGTTCATTTTTTTCAACACCGCTTCTTGCTCCTCCTATTTTTCAGACCGTTTCATGCTCCTCATATTTTTGACACGTTGAAGCTCTTCATATTTTTCACACCTTTTCAGGCTCTTCATGATTTTGAACACCGCTTCGTGATCCTCCTATTTTACAGACCGTTTCATGCTCTTCATATTTTTGACCCCTTTTGAAGCTCCTCAGATTTTTCACACCTTTTCAGGCTCTTCATGTTTTTCAACACCGTTTCATGCTGCTTCTATTTTTCAGGCCGTTTCATGCTCCTCATATTTTTCATACCTTTTGAAGCTCTTCATTTTTTTCACAACTTTTCAGGCTCTTCATGTTTTTCAACACCATTTCATGCCGCATCTGTTTTTCAGACCGTTTCATGCTTCTCATATTTTTCACACCTTTTGAAGCTCTTCATATTTATCACACCTTTTCAGGCTTCTCATGTTTTTGATCACCGTTTCATGCTCCTCCTATTTTTCAGAACGTTACATGCTCGTCATATTTTTGACACCATTTGAAGCTCTTCATATTTTTCACACCTTTTCAGGCTCTTCATGTTTTTCCACACCGTTTCATGCAGCTTCTATATTTCAGGCCGTTTCATGCTCCTCATATTTTTCACACCTTTTGAAGCTCTTCATATTTTTCATACCTTTTCAGGCTCTTCATGTTTTTCCACACCACTTCATGCTTCTCCTATTTTTCAGCCCGTTTCATGCTCCTCATATATTTCACCCCTTTTGAAGCTCTTCATATTTTTCACACCTTTTCAGGCTCTTGACGTTATTCAACACCACTTCATGCTACTCCTGTTTTTCAGACCGTTTCATGCTCCTCATATTTTTGACACCTTTAGAAGCTCTTCATATTTTTAACACCTTTTCAGGCTTTTCATGTTTTAGAACACCGCTTCATGCTCCTTCTATATTCCAGACCGTTTCATGCTCCTCATTTATTTCACACCTTTTGAAGCTCTTCATGTTTTTCACAGCTTTTCAGGCTCGTCATGTTTTTGAACACGGCTTCATGCTCCTCCTATTTTTCAGACCGTTTCATGCTCCTCATATTTTTGACACCATTTGAAGCTCTTCATATTTTTCACACCTTTTCAGGCTCTTCATGTTTTTCCACACCATTTCATGCAGCTTCTATATTTCAGGCCGTTTCATGCTCCTCATATTTTTCACACCTTTTGAAGCTCTTCATATTTTTCATACCTTTTCAGGCTCTTCATATTTTTCCACACCACTTCATGCTCCTCCTATATTCCAGACCGTTTCATGCTCCTCATGTATTTCACACCTTTTGAAGCTCTTCATATTTTTCACACCAGTCAGGCTCGTCATGTTTTTGAACACCGCTTCATTCTCCTCCTATTTTTCAGACCGTTTCATGCTCCTCATATTTTTCGCACCTTTTGAAGCTCTTCATATTTTTCACACCTTTTCAGCACTTCATGTTTTTCAACACCGTTTCATGCTGCTTCTATTTTTCAGACCGTTTCATGCTCCTCAAATTTTTCACACCTTTTGAAGCTCTTCATATTTTTCACACCTTTTCAGGCTCTTCATGTTTTTCAACACCACTTCATGCTTCTCGTATTTTTCAGACGGTTTCATGCTCCTCATTAATTTCACACCATTTGAAGCTCTTCATATTTTTCAAACGTTTGCAGGCTGTTCATTTTTTTCAACACCGCTTCTTGCTCCTCCTATTTTTCAGACCGTTTCATGCTCCTCATATTTTTGACACATTTTGAAGCTCTTCATATTTTTCACACCTTTTCAGGCTCTTCATGATTTTGAACACCGCTTCATGATCCTCCTATTTTACAGACCGTTTCATGCTCTTCATATTTTTGACCCCTTTTGAAGCTCTTCATATTTTTCACACCTTTTCAGGCTCATCATATTTTTCAACACCGTTTCATGCTGCTTCTATTTTTCAGGCCGTCTCATGCTCCTCATATTTTTCATACCTTTTGAAGCTCTTCATATTTTTCACAACTTTTCAGGCTCTTCATGTTTTTCAACACCATTTCATGCCGCATCTATTTTTCAGACCGTTTCATGCTCCTCATATTTTTCACACCTTTTGAAGGTCTTCATATTTTTCACAACTTTTCAGGCTCTTCATGTTTTTGAACACCTCTTCATGCTCCTCCTATTTTTCAGACAATTTCATGCTCCTCATGTATTTCACACCTTTTGAAGCTCTTCATATTTTTCACACCTTTTCAGGCTCTTCATGTTTTTCCACACCACTTCATGCTCCTCCTATTTTTCAGACAATTTCATGCTCCTCATATTTTTCACACCTTTTGAAGCTCTCCATATTTTTCACAACTTTTCAGGCTCTTCATATTTTTCAACACAACCTCATGCTCCTCATATTTTTCAGACCGTTTCATGCTCCTCATATTTTTGACACCTTTTGAAGCTCTTCCTATTTTTCACACCTTTTCAGGCTCTTCATGTTCTTTAACACCGATTCATGCTCCTCCTACATTTCAGACCGTTGCATGCTCCTCATATTTTGACACCTTTTGAAGCTCTTCATGTTTTTCAACACCGTTTCATGCTCCACCTATTTTAAGACCGTTTCCTGCTCCTCATATTTTTCACACCTTTTGAAGCTTTTCATATTTTTCACAGCTTTTCAGGTTCTTCATGTTTTTCAACACCGCTTAATGCTCCTCCTATTTTTCAGACCGTCTCATGCTCCTCATATCTTTGACACCTTCTGAAGCTCTTCATATTTTTCACACCTTTTCAGGCTCTTCATGTTATTGAACACCATTTCATGCTCCTCCTATATTTAAGACCGTTTCATGTTCCTCATATTTTTAACACCGTTTGAAGCTCTTCATATTTTTCACACCTTTTCAGGCTCTTTAGATTTTTGAACACCGCTTCATGCTCCTCCAATTTTTAAGAAGGTTTCATGCTCCTCATATTTTTGACACGTTTAGAAGCTCTTCATATTTTTCACACCTTTTCAGGCTCTTCATATTTTTCACACCTTTCACGCTCTTCATGTTTTTCAACACCGCTTCATGCTCCTCCTATTTTTCACACTGTTTCATACTCCTCATATTTTTAACACGATTTGAAACTCTTCATATTTTTCACACCTTTTCAGGCTCTTCATGTTTTTCAAGACTACTTCATGCTCCTCCTATTTTTCAGACCGTTTTATTCTGCTCATATGTTTCACACCTTTTTCAAACTCTTCATGTTTTTCAACACCACTTCATGCTCCTCCTATTTTTCAGACCGCTTCATGCTCCTCATATTTTTGACACCTTTTGAAGATCTTCATATTTTCACACCTTTTGAAGCTCATCGTATATTTCACACCTTTTCAGTCTCTTCATGTTTTTCAACACCACTTCATGCTACTCCTCATTTTCAGACCGTTTCATGCCCATCTCATTTTTGACACCTTTAGAAGCTTTTCATAATTTTCACACCTTTTGAAGCTCTTCATATTTTTCACACGTTTTCATGCTCTTCATATTTTTCAACACCGCTTCATGCTCCTCTTATTTTTCAGACCGTTTCATGCTCCTCATATTTTTGATACATATTGAAGCTCTTCATATTTTTCACACCTTTTCAGGCTCTTCATGTTTTTCAACACGGCTTCATGCTCCTCCTGTTTTTCAAACCGTTTCATGCTCCTCATATTTTTGATACGTTTTGAAGCCCTTCATATTTTTCACACCTTTTCAGGCTCTTCATGTTTTGAACATCGTTTCTGGCACCTCCAGTTTTTCAGAACGTTTCATGCTGCTCATATATTTGACACCTTTTGAAGCTCTTCATCATTTCACAACTTTTCAGGTTCTTCATGTTTTCAACACCACTTCATGCTCCTGCTATATTTCTGACCGTGTCATGCTCCTCATATTTTTGACACCTTTTGAAGATCTTCATATTTTTCACACCTTTTCAGGCTATTCAGGTTTTTCTACACCGCTTCATGCTCCTCCTATTTTTGACACCTTTTGGAGCTCTTCATATATTTCACACATTTTCAGGCTCTTCACGATTTGAAAAGCATTTCATGCTCCTCCTATTTTTCAGACCGTTTCATGCTCCTCATATTTTTGAAACCTTTTGAAGTGCTTCATATTTTTCACATCTTTTAAGGCTCTTCATGTTTTTCCAAACCGATTCATGCTGCTCCTATTTTTTGGACTGTTTCATTCTCCTCATATTTTTGACACCTTTTGAAGCTCTTCATATTTTTCACACCATTTAAGGCTCTTCATGTTTTCGAACACTGTTTACTGCTCCTACTATTTTTCAGACTGTTCATGCTCCTCATATTTTTGACACCTTTTGAAGCTCTTCATATTTTTCACACCTTTTCAGGTTCTTCATGTTTTTCAACACCGATTCATGTTCCTCCTATTGTTCAGACCGTTTCATGCTCCTCACATTTTTAACACCTTTTGAAGCTCTTCATATATTTCACAACTTTTCAGGCTTTTCATGTTTTTCAACACTGTTTCATGCTCCTCATATTTTTGACACCTTTTGAAGCTCTTCATATTTTTCAAACCTTTTCTGGCTCTTCATGATTTTGAACACCGCTTCATGCTCCTTCTATTTTCAGACTGTTTCATGCTACTCTTGTTTTTGAGACGTTTTGAAGCTCTTCATATTTTTCACACCTTTTCAGGATTTTCATGTTTTTGAACACCGCTTCATGCTCCTCCTATTTTTCAGAAAGTTTAATGCTCCTCATGTATTTCACACCTTTTGAAGCTCTTCATATTTTTCAGACCTTTTCAGGCTCTTCATGTTTTTGAACACCTCTTCATGCTCCTCCTATTTTACAGACCGTTGTATGCTCTTCATATTTTTGACACCTTTTGAAGCTCTTCATATTTTTCACACCTTTTCTGTCTCTGCATATTTTGAACACCGCTTCATGCTCCTCCTATTTTTCAGACCGTTTCATGATCCTCATATTTTTGACACCTTTTGAAGCTTTTCATATTTTTCACACCTTTTCAGGCTCTTCATGTTTTTGAACACTGCTTCATGCTCCTCCTATTTTTCAGACCGTTTCATTCTCCTCATGTATTTCACACCTTTTGAAGCTCTTCATATTTTTCACACCTTTTCAGGCTCTTCATGTTTTGAACATCGTTTCTTTCACCTCCAGTTTTTCAGAACGTTTCATGCTGCTCATATATTTGACACCTTTTGAAGCTCTTCATTTTTCACAACTTTTCAGGTTCTTCATGTTTTCAACACCACTTCATGCTCCTGCTATATTTCTGACCGTGTCATGCTCCTCATATTTTTGACACCTTTTGAAGATCTTCATATTTTTCACACCTTTTCAGGCTATTCAGGTTTTTCTACACCGCTTCATGCTCCTCCTATTTTTGACACCTTTTGGAGCTCTTCATATATTTCACACATTTTCAGGCTCTTCACGATTTGAAAAGCGTTTCATGCTCCTCCTATTTTTCAGACCGTTTCATGCTCCTCATATTTTTGAAACCTTTTGAAGTGCTTCATATTTTTCACATCTTTTAAGGCTCTTCATGTTTTTCCTAACCGATTCATGCTGCTCCTATTTTTCGGACTGTTTCATTCTCCTCATATTTTTGACACCTTTTGAAGCTCTTCATATTTTTCACACCATTTAAGGCTCTTCATGTTTTCGAACACTGTTTACTGCTCCTACTATTTTTCAGACTGTTCATGCTCCTCATATTTTTGACACCTTTTGAAGCTCTTCATATTTTTCACACCTTTTCAGGTTCTTCATGTTTTTCAACACCGATTCATGTTCCTCCTATTGTTCAGACCGTTTCATGCTCCTCACATTTTTAACACCTTCTGAAGCTCTTCATATATTTCACAACTTTTCAGGCTTTTCATGTTTTTCAACACTGTTTCATGCTCCTCATATTTTTGACACCTTTTGAAGCTCTTCATATTTTTCAAACCTTTTCTGGCTCTTCATGTTTTTGAACACCGCTTCATGCTCTTTCTATTTTCAGACTGTTTCATGCTACTCTTGTTTTTGAGACGTTTTGAAGCTCTTCATATTTTTCACAACTTTTCAGGATTTTCATGTTTTTGAACACCGCTTCATGCTCCTCCTATTTTTCAGAAAGTTTAATGCTCCTCATGTATTTCACACCTTTTGAAGCTTTTCATATTTTTCAGACCTTTTCAGGCTCTTCATGTTTTTGAACACCTCTTCATGCTCCTCCTATTTTACAGACCGTTGTATGCTCTTCATATTTTTGACACCTTTTGAAGCTCTTCATATTTTTCACACCTTTTCTGTCTCTGCATATTTTGAACACCGCTTCAGGCTCCTCCTATTTTTCAGACCGTTTCATGATCCTCATATTTTTGACACCTTTTGAAGCTTTTCATATTTTTCACACCTTTTCAGGCTCTTCATGTTTTTGAACACTGCTTCATGCTCCTCCTATTTTTCAGACCGTTTCATTCTCCTCATGTATTTCACACCTTTTGAAGCTCTTCATATTTTTCACACCTTTTGAAGCTCTTCATATATTTTACACCTTTTGAAGCTCTTCATGTTTTTGAACACCTCTTCATGCTCCTCCTATTTTTCAGACCGTTCATGCTCCTCATATTTTTGAAACAATTTGAAGCTCCTCCTATTTTCCACACGTTTTCAGGCTCTTCATGTTTTTCAACACCGCTTCATGTTCCTCCTATTTTTCCTACCGTTTCATGCTCCTCCTATATTTCAGACCGTTTCATGCTCCTCATATTTTTGACAATTTTGGAAGCTCTTCATATTTTTCACACCTTTTCAGGCTTTTCATGTTTTTCAACACCGCTATATGCTCCTACTAAATTTCAGACTGTTTCATGTTCCTCATATTTTTCACACCTTTTGAAGCTCTTCATATTTTTCACACCTTTTCAGGCTCTTCATGTTTTTCAACACCACTTCATGTTCCTCCTATTATTCAGACCGTTTCATGCTCATCTCATTTTTGACACCTTTTGAAGCTTTTGGTATTTTTCACACCTTTTGAAGCTCTTCATATTTTTCACACCTTTTCAGGCTCTTTCTGTTTTTCAATACCACTTCATGCTCCTCCTATTTTTCAGACCGTTTCCTGCTCCTCATATATTTGACATCTTTTGAAGCTCTTCTTATTTTTCACACCTTTTCATGCTTTTCATGTTTTTCAACACCGTTTCATGCTCCTCCTATTTTCAGACCGTTTCATGCTCCTCATATATTTGACACCTTTTAAAGCTCTTCATATATTTCACACCTTTTCAGGCTCTTCATGTTTTTGAACACCGTTTCATGCTCCTCATATTTTTCAGACCGTTTCGTGCTCCTCATATATTTGACATCGTTTGAAGGTCTTCTTATTTTTCACACCTTTTCACGCTTTTCATGTTTTTCAACACCGTTTCATGCTCCTCCTATTTTTCAGACCGTTTCGTGCTCCTCATATATTTGACACCTTGTGAAGCTCTTCATATTCTTCACACCTTTTCAGGCTCTTCATGATTTTGTACACCGCTTCATGCTCCTCCTATTTTTCAGAACGTTTCATGCGCCTCCGATTTTTCAGACTGTTTCATGCTCCTCATATTTTTGACACCTTTTGAAGCTCTTCATATTTTTCACCCCATTTCAGGCTCTTCATATTTTTAAACACCACTTCTTACTCCTCCTATTTTCAGACAGTTTCATGCACCTCATATTTTTGACACCTTTTGAAGCTCTTCATATTTTTCACACCTTTTCAGTCTCTTCATGTTTTTCAACACCGCCTCATGCTCCTCCTTTTTTCAGAACGTTTCATGCTGTTAATATTTTTGTCACCTTTTGAAGCTCTTCATATTTTTCACACCTTCTCAGGCTCTTCATGTTTTTGAACACCGTTTTTTGCTGCTACTATTTTTCAGACCTTTTCATGCTCCAAATATTTTTGACACCTTTTGAAGCCTTTCATATTTTTCACACCTTTTCAGGCTCTTCTTGTTTTTCAACACCACTTCATGCTCCTCTTATTTTTCAGTCCGTTTCATGCTCCTCATATTTTTGACACCTTTTGAAGCTCTTCATATTTTTCACACATTTTCAATCTCTTCATGTTTTTCAACACAGTTTCATGCTCCTCATTTTTTTTCAGTCTGTTTCATTCTCCTCATATTTTTGACACCTTTTGAAGCTCTTCATATTTTTCACACCTTTTCAGGTTCTTCACGTTTTTAAACAACGCTTCATGTTCCTCCTATTTTTCAAAACCTTTCATGCTCCTCATATTTTTGACAACTTTTGAAGCTCTTCATATTTTTAACACCTTTCATTCTCTTCATGTTTTTCCACAGAGCTTCATGCTCCTCCTCTTTTACAGACCGTTTCATCCTCCTCATATTTTTGACACCTTTTGAAGCTCTTCATATTTTTCACACCTTTTCATTCTCTTCATGTTTTTCAGCACAGCTTCATGCTCGTACTATTTTTGAGACCGTTTCATGCTCCTCATATTTTTGACACCTTCTGAAGCTCATCATATTTTTCACAGGTTTTCATGCTCTTCATCTTTTTCAAAACCGTTTCATTCTCATACTATTTTTCAGACAGTTTCATGCTCCTATATATTTGACACCTTTTGAAACTCTTCATATTTTTCACACGTTTTCAGGCTCTTCATGGTTTTCAACACCGCTGCATGCTCCTCCTATTTTTCAGACCGTTTCATGCTCTTAATATTTTTGACATCTTTTGAAGCTCTTCATATATTTCACACCTTTTCAGGCTCTTCATGTTTTTCAACACTGTTTCATGCTCCTCCTATTTTTCAGACCGTTTCATGCTCTTAATATTTTTGACATCTTTTGTATATCTTCATATACTTCACACATTTTCATGCTCTTCATGTTTTTCACCAACACTTCATGCACCTCCTTTTTTTCAGACCGTTTCATGCTCATCTCATTTTTGACACGTTTTGAAGGTCTTCATATTTTTCACAAATTTTCATACTCTTCATGTTTTCGAACACCGTTTCATGCTCCTCCTATTTTTCAGACCGTTTCATGCTCCTCATATTTTTCACACCTTTTGAAGCTCGTCATATTTTTCAAACCTTTTTAGGCTCTTCACGTTTTTCAACACCACTTCATGCTCCTCCTATTTTTCAGACAGTTTCATGCTCCTAATATTTTTGACACCTTATGAAGCTCTTCATATTTTTCACACCTTTTCAGGCTCTTCATGTTTTTCGACACTGCTTCATGCTCCTCCTATTTTTCAGCCTGTTTCATGCTCCTCATATTTTTCACACCTTTTGAAGTTCTTCACATTTTTCACAACTCTTAATGCTCTTCATGTGTTTCGACACTGCTTCATGCGCCTCCTATTTTTCAGCCTGTTTCATGCTCCTCATATTTTTCACACCTTTTTAAGCTGTTCATATTTTTCACACGTTTTCAGGCTCTTCATGTTTTCAACACCTCTTAATGCACCTCCTATTTTTCAGACCGTTTCATGCCCCTCATATTTTTCACACCTTTTGAAGATCTTCATATATTTCACACCTTTTCAGGCTCTTCATGTTTTTGAACAAAACTTCATGCTTCTCCTATTTTTCAGAGCGTTTAATGCTCCTCATGTACTTCACACCTTTTGAAGGTCTTCATATATTTCACACCTTTTCAGGCTCTTCATGTTTTTCAACACAGCTTCATGCTCCTCCTATTTTTCAGACCGTTCATTCTCCTCATAATTTTGAAACATTTTGAAGCTCTTCTTATTTTTCACACCTTTTCAGGCTCTTCATGGTTTTCAAGAACGCTTCATGCTCCTGCTATTTTCCAGACCGTTCATGCTCATCATATTTTTGACACCTTTTGAAGCTCTTCATATTTTTCACACCTTTTCAGGCTCTTCCTGTTTTTCAACAAGATTTCATGCTCCTGCTGTTTTTCAGACCGTTTCAAGGTCTTCATGTATTTCACACCATGAGAAGCTCTTCATATTTTTCACACCTTTTCAGGCACTTCATGTTTTTCAACACCGCTTCGTGCCCCTCCTATCTTTCAGACCATTTCATGCTCATCTCATTTTTGACATCTTTTGAAGCTCTTCATATATTTAACACCTTTTGAAGCTCTTCATAATTTTCACACCTTTTCAGGCTCTTCATGGTTTTCAAGACCGCTTCATGCTCCTGCTATTTTCCAGACCGTTCATGCTGATCATATTTTTGACACCTTTTGAAGCTCTTCATATTTTTCACACCTTTTCAGGCTCTTCATGTTTATCAACACCGCTTCATGCTCCTCCTATTTTCCAGACCGTTTCATGCTCCTCATATTTTTGACACCTTTTGAAGCTCTTCATATATTTCACACTTTTTCAGGCTCATCATGTTTTTCAACACCACTTCATGCTCCTCCTATTTTTCAGGCCGTTTCATGCTCATCTCAGTTTTGACCCCTTTTGAAGCTCTTCATATTTTTCACACCTTTTCAGGCTCTTCAAGTTTTTAAACATCACTTCTTGCTCCTCCTATTTTTCAGACCGTTTCATGCTCCTCATATTTTTGACACATTTTGAAGATCTTCATATTTCTCACACCTTTTCAGGCTCTTCATGTTTTTCAACACCGCTTCATGCCCCTCCTATCTTTCAGACCATTTCATGCTCATCTCATTTTTGACACCTTTTGAAGCTCTTCATATGTTTCACACCTTTTGAAGCTCTTCATAATTTTCACACGTTTTCAGGCTCTTCATGTTTTTCAACACGGCTTCATGATCCTCCTATTTTTCATACCGTTCATGCTCCTCATATTTTTGACACCTTTTGAAGTTCTTCCTATTTTTCACAACTCTTCATGCTCTTCATGTTTTTCGACACCGCTTCATGCTCCTCCTATTTTTCAGACCGTTTCATGCTCCTCATATTTTTGACACCTTTTGAAGCTCTTTATATTTTTCACACCTTTTCCCGCTCTTCATGTTTGTTAAAACCGTTTCTTGCTCCTCCTATTTTTCAGACCGTTACATGTTCCTCATATTTTTGACACCTTATGAAGCTCTTCATATTTTTCACTCCTTTTCAGATCTTCATGTTTTTCAACACCACTTCATGCTCCTTCTATTTTTCAGACCGATTCATGCTCCTCATATTTTTGACACGTTTTGAAGCTCTTCATATTCTTCACAGCTTTTGATGCTCTTCATGTTTTTCAACACCGCTTCATGTTCCTCCTATTTTTCAGACCGTTTCATGCTCCTCATATTTTTGACACCTTTTGAAGCTCTTCATATATTTCACACCTTTTCAGGCTCTTCATGTTTTTCAGCACCACTTCATGCTCCTCCTATTTTTCAGAGCGTTTCATGCTCCTCATATTTTTGACACCTTTTGAAGTTCCTCATATTTTTCACACCATTTCAGGCTCTTCATGTTTTTCAACACCGCTTCATGCCCCTCCTATCTTTCAGACCATTTCATGCTCATCTCATTTTTGACACCTTTTGAAGCTCTTCATATATTTCACACCTTTTGAAGCTCTTGATAATTTTCACACGTTTTCAGGCTCTTCATGTTTTTCAACAAGATTTCATGCTCCTGCTGTTTTTCAGACCATTTCAAAGTCCTCATGTATTTCACACCATTTGAAGCTCTTCATATTTTTCACACCTTTTCAGGCTCTTCATATTTTTCAACACTGCTTCATGCCCCTCCTATCTTTCAGACCATTTCATGCTCATCTCATTTTTGACACCTTTTGAAGCTCTTCATATATTTCACACCTTTTGAAGCTCTTCATAATTTTCACACGTTTTCAGGCTCTTCATGTTTTTCAACACGGCTTCATGATCCTCCTATTTTTCATACCGTTCATGCTCCTCATATTTTTGACACCTTTTGAAGTTCTTCCTATTTTTCACAACTCTTCATGCTCTTCATGTTTTTCGACACCGCTTCATGCTCCTCCTATTTTACAGCCTGTTTCATGCTCCTCATATTTTTGACACCTTTTGAAGCTCTTCATATTTTTCACACCTTTTCCCGCTGTTCATGTTTGTTAAAACCGTTTCTTGCTCCTCCTATTTTTCAGACCGTTTCATGTTCCTCATATTTTTGACACCTTATGAAGCTCTTCATATTTTTCACTCCTTTTCAGATCATCATGTTTTTCAACACCACTTCATGCTCCTTCTATTTTTCAGACCGATTCATGCTCCTCATATTTTTGACACGTTTTGAAGCTCTTCATATTCTTCACAGCTTTTGATGCTCTTCATGTTTTTCAACACCGCTTCATGCTCCTCCTATTTTTCAGACCGTTTCATGCTCATCTCATTTTTGACACGTTTTGAAGGTCTTCATATTTTTCACAAATTTTCATGCTCTTCATGTTTTCAAACACCGTTTCATGCTCCTCCGATTTTTCAGAACGTTTCATGCTCCTCATATTTTTCACACCTTTTGAAGCTCTTCATATTTTTCACACCTTTTTAGGCTCTTCACGTTTTTCAACACCACTTCATGCTCCTCCTATTTTTCAGACAGTTTCATGCTCCTAATATTTTTGACACCTTAGGAAGCTCTTCATATTTTTCACACCTTTTTAGGCTCTTCACGTTTTTCAAAACCGCTTCATGCTCCTCCTATTTTTCAGACCGGTTCATGCTCCTGATATTTTTCACATCTTTTGATGCTCTTCATATTTTTCACACCTTTTGAAGATCTTCATATATTTCACACCTTTTCAGGCTCTTCATGTTTTTGAACAAAACTTCATGCTTCTCCTATTTTTCAGAGCGTTTAATGCTCCTCATGTACTTCACACCTTTTGAAGGTCTTCATATATTTCACACCTTTTCAGGCTCTTCATGTTTTTCAACACTGCTTCATGCTCCTCCTATTTTTCAGACCGTTCATTCTCCTCATAATTTTGAAACATTTTGAAGCTCTTCTTTTTTTTCACACCTTTTCAGGCTCTTCATGGTTTTCAAGACCGCTTCATGCTCCTGCTATTTTCCAGACCGTTCATGCTGATCATATTTTTGACAGCTTTTGAAGCTCTTCATATTTTTCACACCTTTTCAGGCTCTTCATGTTTTTCAACACCGCTTCATGCTCCTCCTATTTTCCAGACCGTTTCATGCTCCTCATATTTTTGACACCTTTTGAAGCTCTTCATATATTTCACACTTTTCCAGGCTCATCATGTTTTTCAACACCACTTCATGCTCCTCCTATTTTTCAGGCCGTTTCATGCTCATCTTATTTTTGACCCCTTTTGAAGCTCTTCATATTTTTCACACCTTTAGAAGCTCTTCATATTTTTCAACACCGCTTCATGCTCCTCCTATTTTATAGACCGTTTCATGCTCCTCATATTTTTGACACCTTCTGAAGTTCCTCATATTTTTCACACCATTTCAGGCTCTTCATGTTTTTCAACACCGTTTCATGCTCCTCCTATTTTTCAGACGGTTTCATGCTCCTGATATTTTTGACACCTTTTGAAGCTCTTCATATATTTCACACCTTTTCACGCACTTCATGTTTGTTAAAACCGTTTCTTGCTTCTCCTATTTTTCAGACCGTTTCTTGCTCCTCATATTTTTGACACATTATGAAGCTCTTCATATTTTTCACAACTTTTCAGACTCTTCATGTCTTTCAACACCACTTCATGCTCATCCTATTTCTCAGACCGATTCAACCTCCTCATATTTTTGACACCTTTTGAAGCTCTTCAAATTTTTCACACATTTTCAGGCTCTTCATGTTTTTCAACACCGCTTCATGCTCCTCCTATTTTTCAGACCTTTTCATGCTCCTCATATTTTTGACACCTTTTGAAGCTCTTCATATTTTTCACACCTTTTTTGGCTCTTCATGTTTTTCAACATCACTTCATGATCCTCCTATTTTTCAGACCGTTTCATGCTCCTCATATTTTTGACACCTTTTGAAGATCTCCATATTTCTCACAAATTTTCAGGCTCTTCATGTTTTTCAACACCGCTTCATGCTCCTCCTATCTTTCAGACAATATCATGCTCATATCATTTTTGACTTCTTTTGAAGCTCTTCATATATTTCACACCTTTTGAAGCTCTTCATATTTTTCACACCTTTTCAGGCTCTTCATGTTTTTCAACACCGCTTCATGCCCCTCCTATCTTTCAGACCATTTCATGCTCATCTCATTTTTGACACCTTTTGAAGCTCTTCATATATTTCACACCTTTTGAAGCTCTTCAGAGTTTTCACACGTTTTCAGGCTCTTCATGTTTTTCTACACGGCTTCATGATCCTCCTATTTTTCATACCGTTCATGCTCCTCATATTTTTGACACCTTTTGAAGTTCTTCCTATTTTTCACAACTCTTCATGCTCTTCATGTTTTTCGACACCGCTTCATGCTCCTCCAATTTTACAGCCTGTTTCATGCTCCTCATATTTTTGACACGTTTTGAAGCTCTTTATATATTTCACACTTTTTCAGGCTCATCATGTTTTTCAACACCACTTCATGCTCCTCCTATTTCAGGCCGTTTCATGCTCATCTCATTTTTGACACCTTTTGAAGCTCTTCATATTTTTCACACCTTTAGAAGCTGTTCATATTTTTCACACCTTTAGAAGCTCTTCATATTTTTCGCACGTTTTTAGGCTCTTCATGTTTTTCAACACCGCTTCATGCACCTCCTTTTTTTCAGACCGTTTCATGCTCATCTCATTTTTGACACGTTTTGAAGTTCTTCACATTTTTCACAAATTTTCATCCTCTTCATGTTTTCAAACACCGTTTCATGCTCCTCCTATTTTTCAGACCGTTTCATGCTCCTCATATTTTTCACACCTTTTGAAGCTCTTCATATTTTTCACTCCTTTTTAGGCTCTTCACGTTTTTCAACACCACTTCATGCTCCTCCTATTTTTCAGACAGTTTCATGCTCCTAATATTTTTGACACCTTATGAAGCTCTTCATATTTTCCACACCTTTTCAGACTCTTCATGATATCAAAACCGCTTCATGCTCCTCCTATTTTTCAGACCGGTTCATGCTCCTCATATTTTTCACATCTTTTGATGCTCTTCATATTTTTCACACCTTTTCAGGCTCTTCATGTTTTTAAACATCACTTCTTGCTCCTCCTATTTTTCAGACCGTTTCATGCTCCTCATATTTTTGACACCTTTTGAAGATCTCCATATTTCTCACACCTTTTCAGGCTCTTCATTGTATTCAACACCGCTTCATGCTCCTCCTATCTTTCAGACCATTTCATGCTCATCTCATTTTTGACACCTTTTGAAGCTCTTCATATATTTCACACCTTTTGAAGCTCTTCATAATTTTCCCACGTTTTCAGGCTCTTCATGTTTTTCAACACGGCTTCATGATCCTCCTATTTTTCATACCGTTCATGCTCCTCATATTTTTGACACCTTTTGAAGTTCTTCCTATTTTTCACAACTCTTCATGCTCTTCATGTTTTTCGACACCGCTTCATGCTCCTCCTATTTTACAGCCTGTTTCATGCTCCTCATATTTTTGACACGTTTTGAAGCTCTTTATATATTTCACACTTTTTCAGGCTCATCATGTTTTTCAACACCACTTCATGCTCCTCCTATTTTTCAGGCCGTTTCATGCTCATCTCATTTTTGACACCTTTTGAAGCTCTTCATATTTTTCACACCTTTAGAAGCTGTTCATATTTTTCACACCTTTAGAAGCTCTTTATATATTTCACACTTTTTCAGGCTCATCATGTTTTTCAACACCACTTCATGCTCCTCCTATCTTTCAGACAATATCATGGTCATCTCATTTTTGACTTCTTTTGAAGCTCTTCATATATTTCACACCTTTTGAAGCTCTTCATATTTTTCACACCTTTTCAGTCTCTTCATGTTTTTCAACACCAATTCATGTTCCTCCTAATATTCAGACCGTTTCATGCTCATTTCATTTTTGACACATTTTGAAGCTCTTCATATTTTTCACACCTTTTGAAGCTCTTCATATTTTGCACACCTTTTCAGGCTCTTCATGTTTTTCAACACCGCTTCATTCTCCTTCTATTTTTCAGACCGTTTCATGCTCCTCATATTTTTGACACCTTTTGAATCTCTTCATATACTTCACACGTTTTCAGGCTCTTCATGTTTTTCACCAACACTTCATGCTACTCCTACTTTTTAGGCCATTTCATGCTCATCTCATTTTTCACACCTTTTGAAGCTCTTCATATTTTTCACACCTTTTGAAGCTGTTCATATTTTTCACACTTTTTCAGGCTCTTCATGTTTTCAACACCGCTTCATGCACCTCCTATTTTTCAGAGCGTTTAATGCCCCTCATATTTTTCACACCTTTTGAAGATCTTCATATATTTCACACCTTTTCAGGCTCTTCATGTTGTTGAACAAAACTTCATGCTTCTCCTATTTTTCAGAGTGATTAATGCTCCTCATGTACTTCACACCTTTTGAAGGTCTTCATATTTTTCACAACTTTTCAGGCTCTTCATGTTTTTCAACACCGCTTCACGCTCCTCCTATTTTTCAGACCGTTCATTCTCCTCATAATTTTGAAACATTTTGAAGCTCTTCTTATTTTTCACACCTTTTCAGGCTCTTCATGGTTTTCAAGACCGCTTCATGCTCCTCCTATTTTCCAGACCGTTCATGCTCCTCATATTTTTGACACCTTTTGCAGCTCTTCATATTTTTCACACCTTTTCAGGCTCTTCATGTTTTTCAACACCGCTTCATGCTCCTCCTATTTTTCAGACCGTTTCAGGCTCCTCATATTTTTGACACCTTTTGAAGCTCTTCATATATTTCACACTTTTTCAGGCTCATCATGTTTTTCAACACCACTTCATGCTCCTCCTATTTTTCAGGCCATTTCATGCTCATCTCATTTTTGACACCTTTTGAAGCTCTTCATATTTTTCACACCTTTAGAAGCTCTTCATATTTTTCGCACGTTTTCAGGCTCTTCATGTTTTTCAACACCGCTTCATGCACCTCCTTTTTTTCAGACCGTTTCATGCTCATCTCATTTTTAACACGTTTTGAAGGTCTTCATATTTTTCACACATTTTCATGCTCTTCATGTTTTCAAACACCGTTTCATGCTCCTCCTATTTTTCAGACCGTTTCATGCTCCTCATATTTTTCACACCTTTTGAAGCTCTTCATATTTTTCACACCTTTTTAGGCTCTTCACGTTTTTCAACACCACTTCATGCTCCTCCTATTTTTCAGACAGTTTCATGCTCCTAATATTTTTGACACCTTTTGAAGCTCTTCATATT
Organism: Dama dama; assembly: GCF_033118175.1. Taxonomy (NCBI): domain Eukaryota; kingdom Metazoa; phylum Chordata; class Mammalia; order Artiodactyla; family Cervidae; genus Dama; species Dama dama. The sequence continues at coordinate 2,075,527 of NW_026870925.1, read as the reverse complement.
TTTCACACATTTTCAGACTCTTCATGCTTTTCAAAACCGCTTCATGCTCCTCCTATTTTTCAGACCGGTTCATGCTCCTCATATTTTTTACATCTTTTGATGCTCTTCATATTTTTCACACCTTTTCAGGCTCTTCATGTTTTTAAACATCACTTCTTGCTCCTCCTATTTTTCAGACCGTTTCATGCTCCTCATATTTTTGACACATTTTGAAGATCTTCATATTTCTCACACCTTTTCAGGCTCTTCATGTTTTTCAACACCGCTTCATGCCCCTCCTATCTTTCAGACCATTTCATGCTCATCTCTTTTTTGACACCTTTTGAAGCTCTTCATATATTTCACACCTTTTGAAGCTCTTGATAATTTTCACACGTTTTCATGCTCTTCATGTTTTTCAACAAGGTTTCATGCTCCTCCTGTTTTTCAGACCATTTCAAAGTCCTCATGTATTTCACACCATTTGAAGCTCTTCATATTTTTCACACCTTTTCAGGCTCTTCATATTTTTCAACACCACTTCATGCCCCTCCTATCTTTCAGACCATTTCATGCTCATCTCATTTTTGACACCTTTTGAAGCTCTTCATATATTTCACACCTTTTGAAGCTCTTCATAATTTTCACACGTTTTCAGGCTCTTCATGTTTTTCAACACGGCTTCATGATCCTCCTATTTTTCATACCGTTCATGCTCCTCATATTTTTGACACCTTTTGAAGTTCTTCCTATTTTTCACAACTCTTCATGCTCTTCATGTTTTTCGACACCGCTTGATGCTCCTCCTATTTTTCAGCCTGTTTCATGCTCCTCATATTTTTGACACCTTTTGAAGCTCTTAATATTTTTCACACCTTTTCCCGCTCTTCATGTTTGTTAAAACCGTTTCTTGCTCCTCCTATTTTTCAGACCGTTTCATGTTCCTCATATTTTTGACACCTTATGAAGCTCTTCATATTTTTCACTCCTTTTCAGATCTTCCTGTTTTTCAACACCAGTTCATGCTCCTTCTATTTGTCAGACCGATTCATGCTCCTCATATTTTTGACACGTTTTGAAGCTCTTCATATTCTTCACAGCTTTTGATGCTCTTCATGTTTTTCAACACCGCTTCATGCTCCTCCTATTTTTCAGACCGTTTCATGCTCCTCATATTTTTGACACCTTTTGAAGCTCTTCATATATTTCACACCTTTTCAGACTCTTCATGTTTTTCAATACCACTTCATGCTCCTCCTATTTTTCAGAGCGTTTCATGCTCCTCATATTTTTGACACCTTTTGAAGCTCTTCATATTTTTCACACCTTTTTTGGCTCTTCATGTTTTTCAACATCACTTCATGATCCTCCTATTTTTCAGACCGTTTCATGCTCCTCATATTTTTGACACCTTTTGAAGATCTCCATATTTCTCACACCTTTTCAGGCTCTTCATGGTATTCAACACCGCTTCATGCTCCTCCTATCTTTCAGACAATATCATGGTCATCTCATTTTTGACTTCGTTTGAAGCTCTTCATATATTTCACACCTTTTGAAGCTCTTCATATTTTTCACACCTTTTGAAGCTGTTCATATTTTTCACACTTTTTCAGGCTCTTCATGTTTTCAACACCGCTTCATGCACCTCCTATTTTTCAGAGCGTTTAATGCCCCTCATATTTTTCACACCTTTTGAAGATCTTCATATATTTCACACCTTTTCAGGCTCTTCATGTTGTTGAACAAAACTTCATGCTTCTCCTATTTTTCAGAGCGATTAATGCTCCTCATGTACTTCACACCTTTTGAAGGTCTTCATATTTTTCACAACTTTTCAGGCTCTTCATGTTTTTCAACACCGCTTCACGCTCCTCCTATTTTTCAGACCGTTCATTCTCCTCATAATTTTGAAACATTTTGAAGCTCTTCTTATTTTTCACACCTTTTCAGGCTCTTCATGGTTTTCAAGACCGCTTCATGCTCCTCCTATTTTCCAGACCGTTCATGCTCCTCATATTTTTGACACCTTTTGCAGCTCTTCATATTTTTCACACCTTTTCAGGCTCTTCATGTTTTTCAACACCGCTTCATGCTCCTCCTATTTTTCAGACCGTTTCAGGCTCCTCATATTTTTGACACCTTTTGAAGCTCTTCATATATTTCACACTTTTTCAGGCTCATCATGTTTTTCAACACCACTTCATGCTCCTCCTATTTTTCAGGCCATTTCATGCTCATCTCATTTTTGACACCTTTTGAAGCTCTTCATATTTTTCACACCTTTAGAAGCTCTTCATATTTTTCGCACGTTTTCAGGCTCTTCATGTTTTTCAACACCGCTTCATGCACCTCCTTTTTTTCAGACCGTTTCATGCTCATCTCATTTTTAACACGTTTTGAAGGTCTTCATATTTTTCACACATTTTCATGCTCTTCATGTTTTCAAACACCGTTTCATGCTCCTCCTATTTTTCAGACCGTTTCATGCTCCTCATATTTTTCACACCTTTTGAAGCTCTTCATATTTTTCACACCTTTTTAGGCTCTTCACGTTTTTCAACACCACTTCATGCTCCTCCTATTTTTCAGACAGTTTCATGCTCCTAATATTTTTGACACCTTTTGAAGCTCTTCATATTTTTCACACATTTTCAGACTCTTCATGCTTTTCAAAACCGCTTCATGCTCCTCCTATTTTTCAGACCGGTTCATGCTCCTCATATTTTTTACATCTTTTGATGCTCTTCATATTTTTCACACCTTTTCAGGCTCTTCATGTTTTTAAACATCACTTCTTGCTCCTCCTATTTTTCAGACCGTTTCATGCTCCTCATATTTTTGACACATTTTGAAAATCTTCATATTTCTCACACCTTTTCAGGCTCTTCATGTTTTTCAACACCGCTTCATGCCCCTCCTATCTTTCAGACCATTTCATGCTCATCTCTTTTTTGACACCTTTTGAAGCTCTTCATATATTTCACACCTTTTGAAGCTCTTGATAATTTTCACACGTTTTCAGGCTCTTCATGTTTTTCAACAAGGTTTCATGCTCCTCCTGTTTTTCAGACCATTTCAAAGTCCTCATGTATTTCACACCATTTGAAGCTCTTCATATTTTTCACACCTTTTCAGGCTCTTCATATTTTTCAACACCGCTTCATGCCCCTCCTATCTTTCAGACCATTTCATGCTCATCTCATTTTTGACACCTTTTGAAGCTCTTCATATATTTCACACCTTTTGAAGCTCTTCATAATTTTCACACGTTTTCAGGCTCTTCATGTTTTTCAACACGGCTTCATGATCCTCCTATTTTTCATACCGTTCATGCTCCTCATATTTTTGACACCTTTTGAAGTTCTTCCTATTTTTCACAACTCTTCATGCTCTTCATGTTTTTCGACACCGCTTGATGCTCCTCCTATTTTTCAGCCTGTTTCATGCTCCTCATATTTTTGACACCTTTTGAAGCTCTTAATATTTTTCACACCTTTTCCCGCTCTTCATGTTTGTTAAAACCGTTTCTTGCTCCTCCTATTTTTCAGACCGTTTCATGTTCCTCATATTTTTGACACCTTATGAAGCTCTTCATATTTTTCACTCCTTTTCAGATCTTCCTGTTTTTCAACACCAGTTCATGCTCCTTCTATTTGTCAGACCGATTCATGCTCCTCATATTTTTGACACGTTTTGAAGCTCTTCATATTCTTCACAGCTTTTGATGCTCTTCATGTTTTTCAACACCGCTTCATGCTCCTCCTATTTTTCAGACCGTTTCATGCTCCTCATATTTTTGACACCTTTTGAAGCTCTTCATATATTTCACACCTTTTCAGACTCTTCATGTTTTTCAATACCACTTCATGCTCCTCCTATTTTTCAGAGCGTTTCATGCTCCTCATATTTTTGACACCTTTTGAAGCTCTTCATATTTTTCACACCTTTTTTGGCTCTTCATGTTTTTCAACATCACTTCATGATCCACCTATTTTTCAGACCGTTTCATGCTCCTCATATTTTTGACACCTTTTGAAGATCTCCATATTTCTCACACCTTTTCAGGCTCTTCATGGTATTCAACACCGCTTCATGCTCCTCCTATCTTTCAGACAATATCATGGTCATCTCATTTTTGACTTCGTTTGAAGCTCTTCATATATTTCACACCTTTTGAAGCTCTTCATATTTTTCACACCTTTTTTGGCTCTTCATGTTTTTCAACATCACTTCATGCACCTCCTATTTTTCAGAGCGTTTCATGCCCCTCATATTTTTCACACCTTTTGAAGCTCTTCATATTTTTCACACCTTTTCAGTCTCTTCATGTTTTTCAACACCAATTCATGTTCCTCCTAAAATTCAGACCGTTTCATGCTCATTTCATTTTTGACACATTTTGAAGCTCTTCATATTTTTCACACCTTTTGAAGGTCTTCATATTTTTCACAACTTTTCAGGCTCTTCATGTTTTTCAACACCGCTTCACGCTCCTCCTATTTTTCAGACCGTTCATTCTCCTCATAATTTTGAAACATTTTGAAGCTCTTCTTATTTTTCACACCTTTTCAGGCTCTTCATGGTTTTCAAGACCGCTTCATGCTCCTCCTATTTTCCAGACCGTTCATGCTCCTCATATTTTTGACACCTTTTGCAGCTCTTCATATTTTTCACACCTTTTCAGGCTCTTCATGATTTTCAACACCGCTTCATGCTCCTCCGATTTTTCAGACAGTTTCATGCTCATCTCATTTTTGACACCTTTTGTAGCTCTTCATATTTTTCACACCTTTAGAAGCTCTTCATATTTTTCACACCTTTTGAAGGTCTTCATATTTTTCACAACTTTTCAGGCTCTTCATGTTTTTCAACACCGCTTCACGCTCCTCCTATTTTTCAGACCGTTCATTCTCCTCATAATTTTGAAACATTTTGAAGCTCTTCTTATTTTTCACACCTTTTCAGGCTCTTCATGGTTTTCAAGACCGCTTCATGCTCCTCCTATTTTCCAGACCGTTCATGCTCCTCATATTTTTGACACCTTTTGCAGCTCTTCATATTTTTCACACCTTTTCAGGCTCTTCATGATTTTCAACACCGCTTCATGCTCCTCCGATTTTTCAGACAGTTTCATGCTCATCTCATTTTTGACACCTTTTGTAGCTCTTCATATTTTTCACACCTTTAGAAGCTCTTCATATTTTTCACACGTTTTCAGGCTCTTCATGTTTTTCAACACCGCTTCATGCACCTCCTTTTTTTCAGACCGTTTCATGCTCACATCATTTTTGACACGTTTTGAAGGTCTTCATATTTTTCACAAATTTTCATGCTCTTCATGTTTTCAAACACCGTTTCATGCTCCTCCTATTTTTCAGAACGTTTCATGCTCCTCATATTTTTCACACCTTTTGAAGCTCTTCATATTTTTCACACCTTTTTAGGCTCTTCACGTTTTTCAACACCACTTCATGCTCCTCCTATTTTTCAGACAGTTTCATGCTCCTAATATTTTTGACACCTTAGGAAGCTCTTCATATTTTTCACACCTTTTCAGACTCTTCATGCTTTTCAAAATCGCTTCATGCTCCTCCTATTTTTCAGACCGGTTCATGCTCATCTCTTTTTTGACACCTTTTGAAGCTCTTCATATATTTCACACCTTTTGAAGCTCTTGATAATTTTCACACGTTTTCAGGCTCTTCATGTTTTTCAACAAGGTTTCATGCTCCTCCTGTTTTTCAGACCATTTCAAAGTCCTCATGTATTTCACACCATTTGAAGCTCTTCATATTTTTCACACCTTTTCAGGCTCTTCATATTTTTCAACACCGCTTCATGCCCCTCCTATCTTTCAGACCATTTCATGCTCATCTCATTTTTGACACCTTTTGAAGCTCTTCATATATTTCACACCTTTTGAAGCTCTTCATAATTTTCACACGTTTTCAGGCTCTTCATGTTTTTCAACACGGCTTCATGATCCTCCTATTTTTCATACCGTTCATGCTCCTCATATTTTTGACACCTTTTGAAGTTCTTCCTATTTTTCACAACTCTTCATGCTCTTCATGTTTTTCGACACCGCTTGATGCTCCTCCTATTTTTCAGCCTGTTTCATGCTCCTCATATTTTTGACACCTTTTGAAGCTCTTAATATTTTTCACACCTTTTCCCGCTCTTCATGTTTGTTAAAACCGTTTCTTGCTCCTCCTATTTTTCAGACCGTTTCATGTTCCTCATATTTTTGACACCTTATGAAGCTCTTCATATTTTTCACTCCTTTTCAGATCTTCCTGTTTTTCAACACCAGTTCATGCTCCTTCTATTTGTCAGACCGATTCATGCTCCTCATATTTTTGACACGTTTTGAAGCTCTTCATATTCTTCACAGCTTTTGATGCTCTTCATGTTTTTCAACACCGCTTCATGCTCCTCCTATTTTTCAGACCGTTTCATGCTCCTCATATTTTTGACACCTTTTGAAGCTCTTCATATATTTCACACCTTTTCAGACTCTTCATGTTTTTCAATACCACTTCATGCTCCTCCTATTTTTCAGAGCGTTTCATGCTCCTCATATTTTTGACACCTTTTGAAGCTCTTCATATTTTTCACACCTTTTTTGGCTCTTCATGTTTTTCAACATCACTTCATGATCCACCTATTTTTCAGACCGTTTCATGCTCCTCATATTTTTGACACCTTTTGAAGATCTCCATATTTCTCACACCTTTTCAGGCTCTTCATGGTATTCAACACCGCTTCATGCTCCTCCTATCTTTCAGACAATATCATGGTCATCTCATTTTTGACTTCGTTTGAAGCTCTTCATATATTTCACACCTTTTGAAGCTCTTCATATTTTTCACACCTTTTTTGGCTCTTCATGTTTTTCAACATCACTTCATGCACCTCCTATTTTTCAGAGCGTTTCATGCCCCTCATATTTTTCACACCTTTTGAAGCTCTTCATATTTTTCACACCTTTTCAGTCTCTTCATGTTTTTCAACACCAATTCATGTTCCTCCTAAAATTCAGACCGTTTCATGCTCATTTCATTTTTGACACATTTTGAAGCTCTTCATATTTTTCACACCTTTTGAAGGTCTTCATATTTTTCACAACTTTTCAGGCTCTTCATGTTTTTCAACACCGCTTCACGCTCCTCCTATTTTTCAGACCGTTCATTCTCCTCATAATTTTGAAACATTTTGAAGCTCTTCTTATTTTTCACACCTTTTCAGGCTCTTCATGGTTTTCAAGACCGCTTCATGCTCCTCCTATTTTCCAGACCGTTCATGCTCCTCATATTTTTGACACCTTTTGCAGCTCTTCATATTTTTCACACCTTTTCAGGCTCTTCATGATTTTCAACACCGCTTCATGCTCCTCCGATTTTTCAGACAGTTTCATGCTCATCTCATTTTTGACACCTTTTGTAGCTCTTCATATTTTTCACACCTTTAGAAGCTCTTCATATTTTTCACACCTTTTGAAGGTCTTCATATTTTTCACAACTTTTCAGGCTCTTCATGTTTTTCAACACCGCTTCACGCTCCTCCTATTTTTCAGACCGTTCATTCTCCTCATAATTTTGAAACATTTTGAAGCTCTTCTTATTTTTCACACCTTTTCAGGCTCTTCATGGTTTTCAAGACCGCTTCATGCTCCTCCTATTTTCCAGACCGTTCATGCTCCTCATATTTTTGACACCTTTTGCAGCTCTTCATATTTTTCACACCTTTTCAGGCTCTTCATGATTTTCAACACCGCTTCATGCTCCTCCGATTTTTCAGACAGTTTCATGCTCATCTCATTTTTGACACCTTTTGTAGCTCTTCATATTTTTCACACCTTTAGAAGCTCTTCATATTTTTCACACGTTTTCAGGCTCTTCATGTTTTTCAACACCGCTTCATGCACCTCCTTTTTTTCAGACCGTTTCATGCTCACATCATTTTTGACACGTTTTGAAGGTCTTCATATTTTTCACAAATTTTCATGCTCTTCATGTTTTCAAACACCGTTTCATGCTCCTCCTATTTTTCAGAACGTTTCATGCTCCTCATATTTTTCACACCTTTTGAAGCTCTTCATATTTTTCACACCTTTTTAGGCTCTTCACGTTTTTCAACACCACTTCATGCTCCTCCTATTTTTCAGACAGTTTCATGCTCCTAATATTTTTGACACCTTAGGAAGCTCTTCATATTTTTCACACCTTTTCAGACTCTTCATGCTTTTCAAAATCGCTTCATGCTCCTCCTATTTTTCAGACCGGTTCATGCTCCTCATATTTTTCACATCTTTTGATGCTCTTCATAATTTTCACACCTTTTCAGGCTCTTCATGTTTTTAAACAGAACTTCTTGTTCCTCCTATTTTTCAGACCGTTTCATGCTCCTCATATTTTTGACACATTTTGAAGATCTTCATAATTCTCACACCTTTTCAGGCTCTTCATGTTTTTCAACACCGCTTCATGCCCCTCCTATATTTCAGACCATTTCATGCTCATCTCATTTTTGACACCTTTTGAAGCTCTTCATATATTTCACACCTTTTGAAGCTCTTGATAATTTTCACACGTTTTCAGGCTCTTCATGTTTTTCAACAAGATTTCATGCTCCTCCTGTTTTTCAGACCGATGCATGCTCCTCATATTTTTGACACGTTTTGAAGCTCTTCATATTCTTCACAGCTTTTGATGCTCTTCATGTTTTTCAACACCGCTTCATGCTCCTCCTATTTTTCAGACCGTTTCATGCTCCTCATATTTTTGACACCTTTTGAAGCTCTTCATATATTTCACACCTTTTCAGCCTCTTCATGTTTTTCAATACCACTTCATGCTCCTCCTATTTTTCAGAGCGTTTCATGCTCCTCATATTTTTGACACCTTTTGAAGCTCTTCATATTTTTCACACCTTTTTTGGCTCTTCATGTTTTTCAACATCACTTCATGATCCTCCTATTTTTCAGACCGTTTCATGCTCCTCATATTTTTGACACCTTTTGAAGATCTCCATATTTCTCACACCTTTTCAGGCTCTTCATGGTATTCAACACCGCTTCATGCTCCTCCTATCTTTCAGACAATATCATGGTCATCTCATTTTTGACTTCGTTTGAAGCTCTTCATATATTTCACACCTTTTGAAGCTCTTCATATTTTTCACACCTTTTCAGTCTCTTCATGTTTTTCAACACCAATTCATGTTCCTCCTAAAATTCAGACCGTTTCATGCTCATTTCATTTTTGACACCTTTTGAAGCTCTTCATATTTTTCACACCTTTTGAAGCTCTTCATATTTTTCACACCTTTTCAGACTCTTCTTGTTTTTCAACACCCCTTCATGCTCCTCCTATTTTTCGGACCGTATCATGCTCCTCATATTTTTCACACCTTTTGAAGCTCTTCATATTTTGCACACCTTTACAGGCTCTTCATGTTTTTCAACACCGCTTCATTCTCCTATTTTTCAGACCGTTTCATGCTCCTCATATTTTTGACACCTTTTGAAGCTCTTCATATTTTTCACACCTTTTCAGTCTCTTCATGTTTTTCAACACCAATTCATGTTCCTCCTAAAATTCAGACCGTTTCATGCTCATTTCATTTTTGACACATTGTGAAGCTCTTCATATTTTTCACACCTTTTCAGACTCTTCATGTTTTTCAACATCACTTCATGCACCTCCTATTTTTCAGAGCGTTTCATGCCCCTCATATTTTTCACACCTTTTGAAGCTCTTCATATTTTTCACACCTTTTCAGTCTCTTCATGTTTTTCAACACCAATTCATGTTCCTCCTAAAATTCAGACCGTTTCATGCTCATTTCATTTTTGACACATTTTGAAGCTCTTCATATTTTTCACACCTTTTGAAGGTCTTCATATTTTTCACAACTTTTCAGGCTCTTCATGTTTTTCAACACCGCTTCACGCTCCTCCTATTTTTCAGACCGTTCATTCTCCTCATAATTTTGAAACATTTTGAAGCTCTTCTTATTTTTCACACCTTTTCAGGCTCTTCATGGTTTTCAAAACCGCTTCATGCTCCTCCTATTTTCCAGACCGTTCATGCTCCTCATATTTTTGACACCTTTTGCAGCTCTTCATATTTTTCACACCTTTTCAGGCTCTTCATGTTTTTGAACACCTTTTCATGCTCCTCCTATTTTTCAGACCGTTTCATGCTCCTCATATTTTGGACACCTTTTGAAGCTCTTCATATTTTTCACACCTTTTTTGGCTCTTCATGTTTTTCAACATCACTTCATGATCCTCCTATTTTTCAGACCGTTTCATGCTCCTCATATTTTTGACACCTTTTGAAGATCTCCATATTTCTCACACCTTTTCAGGCTCTTCATGGTATTCAACACCGCTTCATGCTCCTCCTATCTTTCAGACAATATCATGGTCATCTCATTTTTGACTTCGTTTGAAGCTCTTCATATATTTCACACCTTTTGAAGCTCTTCATATTTTTCACACCTTTTCAGTCTCTTCATGTTTTTCAACACCAATTCATGTTCCTCCTAAAATTCAGACCGTTTCATGCTCATTTCATTTTTGACACCTTTTGAAGCTCTTCATATTTTTCACACCTTTTGAAGCTCTTCATATTTTTCACACCTTTTCAGACTCTTCTTGTTTTTCAACACCCCTTCATGCTCCTCCTATTTTTCGGACCGTATCATGCTCCTCATATTTTTCACACCTTTTGAAGCTCTTCATATTTTGCACACCTTTACAGGCTCTTCATGTTTTTCAACACCGCTTCATTCTCCTATTTTTCAGACCGTTTCATGCTCCTCATATTTTTGACACCTTTTGAAGCTCTTCATATTTTTCACACCTTTTCAGTCTCTTCATGTTTTTCAACACCAATTCATGTTCCTCCTAAAATTCAGACCGTTTCATGCTCATTTCATTTTTGACACATTGTGAAGCTCTTCATATTTTTCACACCTTTTCAGACTCTTCATGTTTTTCAACATCACTTCATGCACCTCCTATTTTTCAGAGCGTTTCATGCCCCTCATATTTTTCACACCTTTTGAAGCTCTTCATATTTTTCACACCTTTTCAGTCTCTTCATGTTTTTCAACACCAATTCATGTTCCTCCTAAAATTCAGACCGTTTCATGCTCATTTCATTTTTGACACATTTTGAAGCTCTTCATATTTTTCACACCTTTTGAAGGTCTTCATATTTTGCACAACTTTTCAGGCTCTTCATGTTTTTCAACACCGCTTCACGCTCCTCCTATTTTTCAGACCGTTCATTCTCCTCATAATTTTGAAACATTTTGAAGCTCTTCTTATTTTTCACACCTTTTCAGGCTCTTCATGGTTTTCAAAACCGCTTCATGCTCCTCCTATTTTCCAGACCGTTCATGCTCCTCATATTTTTGACACCTTTTGCAGCTCTTCATATTTTTCACACCTTTTCAGGCTCTTCATGTTTTTGAACACCTTTTCATGCTCCTCCTATTTTTCAGACCGTTTCATGCTCCTCATATTTTGGACACCTTTGAAGCTCTTCATATATTTCACACCTTTTCACGCTCTTCATGATTGTTAAAACCGTTTCTTGCTTCTCCTATTTTTCAGACCGATTCATGCTCCTCATATTTTTGACACCTTATGAAGCTCTTCATATTTTTCACACCTTTTCAGACTCTTCATGTTTTTCAACACCACTTCATGCTCATCCTATTTTTCAGACCGATTCAACCTCCTCATATTTTTGACACCTTTTGAAGCTCTTCAAATTTTTCACACATTTTCAGGCTCTTCATGTTTTTCAACACCGCTTCATGCTCCTCCTATTTTTCAGACCTTTTCATGCTCCTCATATTTTTGACACCTTTTGAAGCTCTTCATATTTTTCACACCTTTTTGGGCTCTTCATGTTTTTCAACACCGCTTCATGCTCCTCCTATTTTTCAGACCGTTTCATGCTCCTCATATTTTTGACACCTTTTGAAGATCTCCATATTTCTCACACCTTTTCAGGCTCTTCATGTTTTTCAACACCGCTTCATGGTCCTCCTATCTTTCAGACAATATCATGCTCATCTCATTTTTTACTTCTTTTGAAGCTCTTCATATAATTCACACCTTTTGAAGCTCTTCATATTTTTCACACCTTTTCAGTCTCTTCATGTTTTTCAACACCAATTCATGTTCCTCCTAATATTCAGACCGATTCAACCTCCTCATATTTTTGACACCTTTTGAAGCTCTTCAAATTTTTCACACATTTTCAGGCTCTTCTTGTTTTTCAACACCGCTTCATGCTCCTCCTATTTTCAGATCGTCTCATGCTCCTCATATTTTTCACACCTTTTGAAGCTCTTCATATTTTGCACACCTTTTCAGGCTCTTCATGTTTTTCAACACCGCTTCATTCTCCTTCTATTTTTCAGACCGTTTCATGCTCCTCATATTTTTGACACCTTTTGAATCTCTTCATAAAAATCACAGTTTTTCAGGCTTTTCATGTTTTTCACCAACACTTCATGCTCCCCCTATTTTTTAGGCCATTTCATGCTCATCTCATTTTTGACACAGTTTGAAGCTCTTCATATTTTTCACACCTTTTGAAGCTCTTCATATTTTTCACACCTTTTGAAGCTGTTCATATTTTTCACACGTTTTCAGGCTCTTCATGTTTTCAACACCGCTTCATGCACCTCCTATTATTCAGACCGTTTCTTGCCCCTCATATTTTTCACACCTTTTGAAGATCTTCATATATTTCACACCTTTCCAGGCTCTTCATGTTTTTGAACAAAACTTCATGCTTCTCCTATTTTTCAGACCGTTTCATGCTCGTCTCATTTTTGACACCTTTTGAAGCTGTTCATATTTTTCACACCTTTTCTGGCTCCCCATGATTTTCAACACCGTTTCATGCTCCTCCCATTTTTCAGACCGTTTCATGCTCCTCATGTTTTTGACACCTTTTGAAGCTGTTCATATTTTTCACACCTTTTCCGGCTCCCCATGTTTTTCAACACGGCTTCATGATCCTCCTGTTTTTCAGACCGTTTCATGCTCCTCATATTTTTGACACCATTTGAGGTTCCTCATATTTTTCACACCTTTTCAGGCTCTTCATGTTTTTCACACCACTTCATGCTCCTCCTATTTTTCAGAACGTTTCATGCTCTTCATATTTTTGACACTTTTTGAATCTCTTCATATTTTTCACACCTTTTCTGGCTCTTCATGTTTTTCAACACCGCTTCATGCTCGTCCTACTTTCCAGACCGTTTCATGCTTGTCTCATTTTTGACACCTTTTGAAGCTCTTCATATTTCTCACTACTTTTAAGCTCTTCATGTTTTTCACACGTTTTCAGGCTCTTCATGTTTTTCAACACCGCTTCATGCTCCTCCCATTTTTCAGACCGTTTCATGCTCCTCATATTTTTGACACTTTTTGAAGCTCTTCATATTTTACCCACCTTTTCAGGCTCGTCATGTTTTTGAACACCGCTTCATGCTCCTCCTATTTTTCAGACCGTTTCATGCTCCTCATGTATTTCCAAACTTTTGAAGCTCTTCATATTTTTCACACCTTTTCAGGCTCTTCATGTTTTTGAACAGCGCTTCATGCTCCTCCTATTTTTCAGACCGTTTCATGCTCCTCATAATTTTCAAACCTTTTGAAGCTCTTCATATTTTTTACACGTTTTCCGGTTCTTCATGTTTTTGAACACTGCTTTATGTTCCTCCTATTTTTCAGACCGTTTCATTCTCCTCATGTATTGCACACCTTTTGAAGCGCTTCATATATTTCGCATGTTTTCAGGCTCTTCATGTTTTTCAAAACCAATTCATGCTCCTCCTATTTTTCAGATCGTTTCATGCTCCTCATATTTTTGACACCTTTTGAAGTTCCTCATATTTTTCACACCATTTCAGTCTCTTCATGTTTTTGAACACCTTTTCATGCTCCTCCTATTTTTCAGACCGTTTCATGCTCCTCATATTTTTGACACCTTTGAAGCTCTTCATATATTTCACACCTTTTCACGCTCTTCATGATTGTTAAAACCGTTTCTTGCTTCTCCTATTTTTCAGACCGATTCATGCTCCTCATATTTTTGACACCTTATGAAGCTCTTCATATTTTTCACACCTTTTCAGACTCTTCATGTTTTTCAACACCACTTCATGCTCATCCTATTTTTCAGACCGATTCAACCTCCTCATATTTTTGACACCTTTTGAAGCTCTTCAAATTTTTCACACATTTTCAGGCTCTTCATGTTTTTCAACACCGCTTCATGCTCCTCCTATTTTTCAGACCTTTTCATGCTCCTCATATTTTTGACACCTTTTGAAGCTCTTCATATTTTTCACACCTTTTTGGGCTCTTCATGTTTTTCAACACCGCTTCATGCTCCTCCTATTTTTCAGACCGTTTCATGCTCCTCATATTTTTGACACCTTTTGAAGATCTCCATATTTCTCACACCTTTTCAGGCTCTTCATGTTTTTCAACACCGCTTCATGGTCCTCCTATCTTTCAGACAATATCATGCTCATCTTTTTTTACTTCTTTTCAAGCTCTTCATATAATTCACACCTTTTGAAGCTCTTCATATTTTTCACACCTTTTCAGTCTCTTCATGTTTTTCAACACCAATTCATGTTCCTCCTAATATTCAGTCCGATTCAACCTCCTCATATTTTTGACACCTTTTGAAGCTCTTCAAATTTTTCACACATTTTCAGGCTCTTCTTGTTTTTCAACACCACTTCATGCTCCTCCTATTTTCAGATCGTCTCATGCTCCTCATATTTTTCACACCTTTTGAAGCTCTTCATATTTTGCACACCTTTTCAGGCTCTTCATGTTTTTCAACACCGCTTCATTCTCCTTCTATTTTTCAGACCGTTTCATGCTCCTCATATTTTTGACACCTTTTGAATCTCTTCATAAAAATCACAGTTTTTCAGGCTTTTCATGTTTTTCACCAACACTTCATGCTCCCCCTATTTTTTAGGCCATTTCATGCTCATCTCATTTTTGACACAGTTTGAAGCTCTTCATATTTTTCACACCTTTTGAAGCTCTTCATATTTTTCACACCTTTTGAAGCTGTTCATATTTTTCACACGTTTTCAGGCTCTTCATGTTTTCAACACCGCTTCATGCACCTCCTATTATTCAGACCGTTTCATGCCCCTCATATTTTTCACACCTTTTGAAGATCTTCATATATTTCACACCTTTTCAGGCTCTTCATGTTTTTGAACAAAACTTCATGCTTCTCCTATTTTTCAGACCGTTTCATGCTCGTCTCATTTTTGACACCTTTTGAAGCTGTTCATATTTTTCACACCTTTTCTGGCTCCCCATGTTTTTCAACACCGTTTCATGCTCCTCCCATTTTTTGGACCGTTTCATGCTCCTCATGTTTTTGACACCTTTTGAAGCTGTTCATATTTTTCACACCTTTTCCGGCTCCCCATGTTTTTCAACACGGCTTCATGATCCTCCTGTTTTTCAGACCGTTTCATGCTCCTCATATTTTTGACACCATTTGAGGTTCCTCATATTTTTCACACCTTTTCAGGCTCGTCATGTTTTTGAACACCGCTTCATGCTCCTCCTATTTTTCAGACCGTTTCATGCTCCTCATGTATTTCCAAACTTTTGAAGCTCTTCATATTTTTCACACCTTTTCAGGCTCTTCATGTTTTTGAACAGCGCTTCATGCTCCTCCTATTTTTCAGACCGTTTCATGCTCCTCATAATTTTCAAACCTTTTGAAGCTCTTCATATTTTTTACACGTTTTCCGGTTCTTCATGTTTTTGAACACTGCTTTATGTTCCTCCTATTTTTCAGACCGTTTCATGCTCCTCATGTATTGCACACCTTTTGAAGCGCTTCATATATTTCGCATGTTTTCAGGCTCTTCATGTTTTTCAAAACCAATTCATGCTCCTCCTATTTTTCAGACTGTTTCATGCTCCTCATAATTTGGACATCTTTTGAAGCGCTTCATATTTTTCACTCCTTTTGAGGCTTTTCATGTTCTTCAACACCGCTTCATGCTCCTCCTATTTTTCAAACTGTTTCAAGCTCCTCATATTTTTGACACCTTTTGAAGCGCTTCATAGTTTTCACCCCTTTTCAGGCTCTTCATGTTTTTCAAAACCGCTTCATGCTCCTCGTATTCTTCAGAAATTTTCATGATTTTCATATTTTTGACATCTTTTGAAGCTCTGCATATTTTTCACACCTTCTCAGGCTCTTCATGTTTTTCAACACCGCTTCATGCTCCTCCTATTTTTCAGAGCGTTTCATGCTCCTCATATATTTGACACCTTTTGAAGCTCTTTATATATTTCACACCATTTCAGGCTCTTCATGTTTTTCAACAGCGCTTCATGATCCTCCTGTTTTTCAGACCATTTCATGCTCCTAATATTTTTGACACCTTTTGAAGCTCTTCATATTTTTCATACCTTTTCAGGCTCCCCATGTTTTTCAACACGGCTTCATGATCCTCCTGCTTTTCAGACCGTTTGATGCTCCTCATATTTTTGACTCCTTTTGAAACTCTTCATATTTTTCACACCTTTTCAGGTTCTTCATGTTTTCAACACAACTTCATGCTCCTCCTATTTTTCACACCGTTTCATGCTCCTCATATTTTTGACACCTTTTGAAGCTCTTCATATGTTTCACACCTCTTCAGGCTCTTCATGTATTTCAACACCGTTTCATGCTACTCCTATTTTTCAGACCGTTTCATCCTCCTCATATTATTCACACCTTTTGAAGCTCTTCATATTTTTCACACCTTTTCAGGCTCTTCATATTTTTCAACACCATTTCATGCTCCTTCTCTTTTTCAGACCGTTTCATGCTCCTCATATTTCTCACACCTTTTGAAGCTCTTCATATTTTTCACACCTTTTCAGGCTCTTCACGTTTTTCAACACCGTCTCATGCTCCTCCTATTTTTCAGACCGTTTCATTCTCCTCATATTTTTGACACCGTTAGTAGCTCTTCATATTTTTCACACCTTTTCAGGCTCTTCATGTTTCTGAACACCGCTTCATGCTCCTCCTATTTTATACACCGTTTCATGCTCCTCATGTATTTCACACCTTTTGTAGCTCTTCATATTTTTTACACCTTTTGAAGCTCTTCTTATTTTTCACATCTTTTGAAACTCTTCATATTTTTCACACTTTTTCAGGCTCTTCATGTTTTTCAACAACGTTTCATGCTCCTCCTATTTTTCAGACCGTTTCATGCTCCTCATATTTTTGACACCTTTTGAAGCTCTTCATATTTTTCACAACTTTTGAAGCTCTTATATTTTTCACACCTTTTCAGGCGCTTCATGTTTTTCAACACCGCTTCATGCTCCTCCTATTTTTCAGACCGTTTCATGCTCATCTCTTTTTTGACACCTTTTGAAGCTCTTCATATTTTTCACAACTTTTGAAGCTCTTCATATTTTTCAACACTGCTTTATGCTCCTCCTATTTTTCAGACCGTTTCATGCTCATCTAATTTTTGACACCTTTTTAAGCTCTTCATATATTTCACATCTTTTGAAGCTCTTCATATTTTTCACATTTTTGAAGCTCTTCATATTTTTCACACGTTTTCAGGCTCTTCATGATTTTGAACACCACTTCATGCACCTCTTATTTTTCAGACCGTTTCATGCTCCTCATGTATTTCACACCTTTTGAAGCTCTTCATATTTTTCACACTTTTTGAAGCTCTTCATATATTTCACACATTTTCAGGCTCTTCATGTTTTTCAACACCGCTTCATGCTCCTCCTTTTTTTCAGACCGTTTCATGGTCCTCATGTATTTCACACATTTTGAGGCTCTTCATATCTTTCACACCTTTTCAGCCGCTTCATGTTTTTGAACACCGTTTCATACTCCTATTTATCAGACCGTTTCATGCTCCTCATATTTTTGACACCTTTTGCAGCTCTTCATATTTTTCACAAGTTTTCAGTCTCTTCATGATTTTGAACACCGCTTCATGATCCTCCTATTTTTAAGACCGTTTCATGCTCTTCATATTTTTGACACCTTTTGCAGCTCTTCATATTTTTCACACCTTTTCAGGCTCTTCATGTTTTTCAACAACGCTTCATGCTGCTTCTCTTTTTCAGACCGTTTCATGCTCCTCATATTTTTCACACCTTTTGAAGCTCCTCATATTTTTCACACCTTTTCAGGCTCTTCATGTTTTTGAACACAGCTTCATGCTACTCCTATTTTTCAGACCGTTTCATGCTCCTCATAGTTTTCACACCTTTTGAAGCTCCTCATATTTTTCACACCTTTTCAGGCTCTTCATGTTTTTCAACACCGTTACATGATCCTCCTATTTTTCAGACTGTTTCATGCTCATCTCATTTTTGACCCCTTTTGAAGCTTTTCAGATTTTTCACAACTTTTTAGGCTCTTCATGTTTCTCAACACAGCTTCATGCTCCACATATTTTTCAGACCGTTTCATGCTCATCTCATTTTTGACACCTTTTGAAGCTCTTCATATTTCTCACAACTTTTTAGGCTCTTTATGTTTTTTCACATCACTTCATGCTTCTCGTATTTTTCGGCCTGTTTCATGCTCCTCATGTATTTCACACCTTTTGAAGCTCTTCATATTTTTCACACCTTTTCAGGCTCTTCATGTTTTTAATCACCGTTTCATGCTCCTCCTATTTTTCAGACCGTTTCATGCTCCTCATATATTTGACACATTTTGAAGCTCTTTATATTTTTCACACATTTTCAGGCTCTTCATGTTTTTGAACACTGCTTCATGATCCTCCTATTTTTCAGACCTTTTCATGTTCTTCATATGTTTGACACATTTTGAAGCTCTTCATATTTTTCACACCTTTTCAGGCTCTTCATGTGTTTCAACACCACTTCATGCTTCTCCTATTTTTCAGACCGTTTCATGCGCCTCATGTATTTCACACCTTTTGAAGCTCTTCATAATTTTCACATCTTTTCAGTCTCTTCATGTTTTTGAACACCAATTCATGCCGCTTCTATTTTTTAGACCGTTTCCTGCTCCTCATATTTTTCACACCTTTTGATGCTCTTCATATTTTTCACACGTTTTCAGGCTCTTCTTGATTTTCAACACCGCTTCATGCTCCTCCTATTTTTCAGACGGTTTCATGCTCATCTCATTTTTTACACCTTTTGAAGCTCTTCATATTTTTCACACCTTTTCAGGCTCTTCGTATTTTTCACACGTTTTCAGGCTCTTCATTTTTTTCAACACCACTTCATGCTCCTCCTATTTTTCAGCCGGTTTCATGCTCATCTCATTTTTTACACCTTTTGAAGCTCTTCATATTTTTCACACCTTTTCAGGCTCTTCATATTTTTCACACGTTTTCAGGCTCTTCTTGTTTTTCAACACCGCTTCATGCTCCTCCTATTTTTCAGACCGTTTCATGCTCCTCATATTTTTGACACCTTTTGAAGCTCTTCATATTTTTCACAACTTTTCAGTATCTTCCTGTTTTTGAACACCGTTTCATGCTCCTCCAATTTTTCAGTCCGTTTAATGCTCCTCATGTATTTCACACCTTTTGAAGCTCTTCATATTTTTCACACGTT
Source organism: Dama dama (assembly GCF_033118175.1). Classification (NCBI taxonomy): domain Eukaryota; kingdom Metazoa; phylum Chordata; class Mammalia; order Artiodactyla; family Cervidae; genus Dama; species Dama dama. The sequence goes on along the minus strand of NW_026870925.1, from coordinate 2,055,879 downwards.
TTCAGGCTCTTCATGTTTTTGAACACCGCTTCATGCTCCTCCAATTTCAGACCGTTTCATGCTCCTCATGTATTTCACACCTTTTGAAGCTCTTCATATTTTTCACAACTTTTCAGGCTCCTCATGTTTTTGAACACCGCTTCATGCTCCTCCTATTTTCCAGACCGTTTCATGCTCCTCATATTTTTGACACCTTTTGCAGGTCTTCATATTTTTCACACCTTTTCAGGCTCTTCATATTTTTGAACACTGCTTCATGATCCTCCTATTTTTCAGACCGTTTCATGCTCTTCATATTTTTGACACCTTTTGAAGCTCTTCATATTTTTCACACCTTTTCAGGCTCTTCATGTTTTTCCACACCACTTCATGCTTCTCCTATTTTTCAGACCGTTTCATGATCCTCATGAATTTCACACATTTTGAAGCTCTTTATATTTTTCACACATTTTCAGGCTCTTCATGTTTTTGATCACCGCTTCATGATCCTCCTATTTTTCAGACCGTTTAATGTTCTTCATATATTTGACACCTCTTGAAGCTCTTCATATTTTTCACACCTTTTCAGGCTCTTCATGTTTTTCCCCACCACTTCAATCTTCTCCTATATTTCAGACCATTTCATGCTCCTCATGAATTTCACACCTTTTGAAGCTCTTCATATTTTTCACACCTTTTCAGGCTCTTCATGTTTTTTATCACCGTTTCATGCTCCTATTTTTCAGACCGTTTCATGCTCCTCATATTTTTGACACCTTTTGCAACTCTTCATATTTTTCACAAGTTTTCAGTCTCTTCATGATTTTGAACACCGCTTCATGATCCTCCTATTTTTAAGACCGTTTCATGCTCTTCATATTTTTGACACCTTTTGCAGCTCTTCATATTTTTCACACCTTTTCAGGCTCTTCATGTTTTTGAACACAGCTTCATGCTACTCCTATTTTTCAGACCGTTTCATGCTCCTCATATTTTTCACACCTTTTGAAGCTCCTCATATTTTTCACACCTTTTCAGGCTCTTCATGTTTTTGAACACAGCTTCATGCTACTCCTATTTTTCAGACCGTTTCATGCTCCTCATATTTTTCACACCTTTTGAAGCTCCTCATATTTTTCACACCTTTTCAGGCTCTTCATGTTTTTGAACACTGCTTCATGATCCTCCTATTTTTCAGACCTTTTCATGTTCTTCATATGTTTGACACATTTTGAAGCTCTTCATATTTTTCACACCTTTTCAGGCTCTTCATGTGTTTCAACACCACTTCATGCTTCTCCTATTTTTCAGACCGTTTCATGCGCCTCATGTATTTCACACCTTTTGAAGCTCTTCATAATTTTCACATCTTTTCAGTCTCTTCATGTTTTTGAACACCATTTCATGCCGCTTCTATTTTTTAGACCGTTTCCTGCTCCTCATATTTTTCACACCTTTTGATGCTCTTCATATTTTTCACACGTTTTCAGGCTCTTCTTGTTTTTCAACACCACTTCATGCTCCTCCTATTTTTCAGACCGTTTCTTGCACCTCATATTTTTCTCACCTTTTGAAGCGCTTCATATTTTCCACACCTTTTCAGGCTCTTCATGTTTTTCAACACCGCTTCATGCTCCTCCTATTTTTCAGACCGTTTCATGCTCCTCATATTTTTGACACGTTTTGAATCTCTTCATATTTTTCACACATTTTCAGGCTCTTCATGTTTTTCACACCTTTTCAGGCTCTTCATGTTTTTGAACACCATTTCATGATCCTCCTATTTTTCTGACCGTTTCATGCTCCTCATATTTTTGACACGTTTTGAAGCTCTTCATATTTTTCACACATTTTCAGGCTCTTCATGTTTTTCACACCTTTTCAGGCTCTTCATGTTTTTGAACACCATTTCATGATCCTCCTATTTTTCTGACCGTTTAATGCTCCTCATATTTTTGACACCTTTAGAAACTCTTCATATTTTTCACACCTTTTCAAGCACTTCATGGTTTTCCACACCGCTTCATGCTCCTCCTATTTTTCAGACGGTTTCATGCTCTTCATATTTTTGATAACTTTTGAAGCTCTTCATATTTTTCACACCTTTTCAGGCTCTTCATGTTTTTCAAGACCACTTCATGCTCCTCCTATTTTTCAGACCGTTTCATGCTCATCTCATTTTTGACACCTTTTGAAGTTCTTCATATTTTTCCCACCTTTTGAAGCTCTTCATATATTTCACACGTTTTCAGGTTCTTCATGTTTTTCAACACCGTTTCATGCTGCTTCTATTTTTCAGACCGTTTCATGCTCCTCATGTTTTTCACACCTTTTGAAGCTCTTCATATTTTTCACACGTTTTCAGGCTCTTCATGTTTTTCAACACCGTTTAATTCTGCTTCTATTTTTCAGACCGTTTCATGCTCCTCATATTTTTTACACCTTTAGACTCTTCATATTTTTCACACCTTTTCAGCCTCTTCATGTTTTTCACACATTTTCAGCCTCTTCATGTTTTTGAACACCCCTTCTTGCTCCTTTTATTTTTCAGAGAGTTTCATGCTCCTCATGTATTTCACACCTTTTAAAGCTCTTCATATTTTTCACACCTTTACAGGCTCTTCATGTTTTTGAACACCGTTTCATCCTCCTCCTATTTTTCAGACCGTTTCATTCTCCTCATATTTTTGACACCTTTTGAAGCTCTTCATATTTTTCACACCTTTTCAGGCTCTTCATGTTTTTAATCACCGTTTCATGCTCCTCCTATTTTTCAGACCGTTTCATGCTCCTCATATATTTGACACATTTTGAAGCTCTTTATATTTTTCACACATTTTCAGGCTCTTCATGTTTTTGAACACTGCTTCATGATCCTCCTATTTTTCAGACCTTTTCATGTTCTTCATATGTTTGACACATTTTGAAGCTCTTCATATTTTTCACACCTTTTCAGGCTCTTCATGTGTTTCAACACCACTTCATGCTTCTCCTATTTTTCAGACCGTTTCATGCGCCTCATGTATTTCACACCTTTTGAAGCTCTTCATAATTTTCACATCTTTTCAGTCTCTTCATGTTTTTGAACACCATTTCATACCGCTTCTATTTTTTAGATCGTTTCCTGCTCCTCATATTTTTCACACCTTTTGATGCTCTTCATATTTTTCACACGTTTTCAGGCTCTTCTTGATTTTCAACACCGCTTCATGCTCCTCCTATTTTTCAGACGGTTTCATGCTCATCTCATTTTTTACACCTTTTGAAGCTCTTCATATTTTTCACACCTTTTCAGGCTCTTCATATTTTTCACACGTTTTCAGGCTCTTCATGTTTTTGAACACCGCTTCATGCTCCTCCAATTTCAGACCGTTTCATGCTCCTCATGTATTTCACACCTTTTGAAGCTCTTCATATTTTTCACAACTTTTCAGGCTCCTCATGTTTTTGAACACCGCTTCATGCTCCTCCTATTTTCCAGACCGTTTCATGCTCCTCATATTTTTGACACCTTTTGCAGGTCTTCATATTTTTCACACCTTTTCAGGCTCTTCATATTTTTGAACACTGCTTCATGATCCTCCTATTTTTCAGACCGTTTCATGCTCTTCATATTTTTGACACCTTTTGAAGCTCTTCATATTTTTCACACCTTTTCAGGCTCTTCATGTTTTTCCACACCACTTCATGCTTCTCCTATTTTTCAGACCGTTTCATGATCCTCATGAATTTCACACATTTTGAAGCTCTTTATATTTTTCACACATTTTCAGGCTCTTCATGTTTTTGATCACCGCTTCATGATCCTCCTATTTTTCAGACCGTTTAATGTTCTTCATATATTTGACACCTCTTGAAGCTCTTCATATTTTTCACACCTTTTCAGGCTCTTCATGTTTTTCCCCACCACTTCAATCTTCTCCTATATTTCAGACCATTTCATGCTCCTCATGAATTTCACACCTTTTGAAGCTCTTCATATTTTTCACACTTTTTCAGGCTCTTCATGTTTTTTATCACCGTTTCATGCTCCTATTTTTCAGACCGTTTCATGCTCCTCATATTTTTGACACCTTTTGCAACTCTTCATATTTTTCACAAGTTTTCAGTCTCTTCATGATTTTGAACACCGCTTCATGATCCTCCTATTTTTAAGACCGTTTCATGCTCTTCATATTTTTGACACCTTTTGCAGCTCTTCATATTTTTCACACCTTTTCAGGCTCTTCATGTTTTTGTACACAGCTTCATGCTACTCCTATTTTTCAGACCGTTTCATGCTCCTCATATTTTTCACACCTTTTGAAGCTCCTCATATTTTTCACACCTTTTCAGGCTCTTCATGTTTTTGAACACAGCTTCATGCTACTCCTATTTTTCAGACCGTTTCATGCTCCTCATATTTTTCACACCTTTTGAAGCTCCTCATATTTTTCACACCTTTTCAGGCTCTTCATGTTTTTGAACACTGCTTCATGATCCTCCTATTTTTCAGACCTTTTCATGTTCTTCATATGTTTGACACATTTTGAAGCTCTTCATATTTTTCACACCTTTTCAGGCTCTTCATGTGTTTCAACACCACTTCATGCTTCTCCTATTTTTCAGACCGTTTCATGCGCCTCATGTATTTCACACCTTTTGAAGCTCTTCATAATTTTCACATCTTTTCAGTCTCTTCATGTTTTTGAACACCATTTCATGCCGCTTCTATTTTTTAGACCGTTTCCTGCTCCTCATATTTTTCACACCTTTTGATGCTCTTCATATTTTTCACAAGTTTTCAGGCTCTTCTTGGTTTTCAACACCGCTTCATGCTCCTCCTATATTTCAGACCGTTTCTTGCACCTCATATTTTTCTCACCTTTTGAAGTGCTTCATATTTTCCACACCTTTTCAGGCTCTTCATCTTTTTCAACAGCGCTTCATGCTCCTCCTATTTTTCAGACCGTTTCATGCTCCTCATATTTTTGACACGTTTTGAAGCTCTTCATATTTTTCACACATTTTCAGGCTCTTCATGTTTTTCACACCTTTTCAGGCTCTTCATGTTTTTGAACACCATTTCATAATCCTCCTATTTTTCTGACCGTTTCATGCTCCTCATATTTTTGACACGTTTTGAAGCTCTTCATATTTTTCACACATTTTCAGGCTCTTCAGGTTTTTCACACCTTTTCAGGCTCTTCATGTTTTTGAACACCATTTCATGATCCTCCTATTTTTCTGACCGTTTAATGCTCCTCATATTTTTGACACCTTTAGAAACTCTTCATATTTTTCACACCTTTTCAAGCACTTCATGCTTTTCCACACCGCTTCATGCTCCTCCTATTTTTCAGACGGTTTCATGCTCTTCATATTTTTGATAACTTTTGAAGCTCTTCATATTTTTCACACCTTTTCAGGCTCTTCATGTTTTTCAAGACCACTTCATGCTCCTCCTATTTTTCAGACCGTTTCATGCTCATCTCATTTTTGACACCTTTTGAAGTTCTTCATATTTTTCCCACCTTTTGAAGCTCTTCATATATTTCACACGTTTTCAGGTTCTTCATGTTTTTCAACACCGTTTCATGCTGCTTCTATTTTTCAGACCGTTTCATGCTCCTCATATTTTTCACACCTTTTGAAGCTCTTCATATTTTTCACACGTTTTCAGGCTCTTCATGTTTTTCAACACCGTTTAATTCTGCTTCTATTTTTCAGACCGTTTCATGCTCCTCATATTTTTTACACCTTTAGACTCTTCATATTTTTCACACCTTTTCAGCCTCTTCATGTTTTTCACACATTTTCAGCCTCTTCATGTTTTTGAACACCCCTTCTTGCTCCTTTTATTTTTCAGAGAGTTTCATGCTCCTCATGTATTTCACACCTTTTAAAGCTCTTCATATTTTTCACACCTTTTCAGGCTCTTCATGTTTTTCAACACCAATTCATGCTTCTCCTATTTTTCAGACTGTTTAATGCTCCTCATATTTTTGACACCTTTAGAAACTCTTCATATTTTTCACACCTTTTCAAGCACTTCATGGTTTTCCACACCGCTTCATGCTCCTCCTATTTTTCATACCGTTTCATTCTCCTCATATTTTTGACACCTTTTGAAGCTCTCATATATTTCACACCTTTTCAGGCTCTTCATTTTTTTCAACACCACGTCATGCTCCTCCTATTTTTCAGACCCTTTTATGCTCTTCTCATTTTTGACACCTTTTGAAGCTCTTCATATTTTTCACACCTTTTGAAGCTCTTCATGTTTTTCACACCTTTTCAGCCTCTTCATGTTTTTCACACATTTTCAGCCTCTTCATGTTTTTGAACACCCCTTCTTGCTCCTTTTATTTTTCAGAGAGTTTCATGCTCCTCATGTATTTCACACCTTTTAAAGCTCTTCATATTTTTCACACCTTTACAGGCTCTTCATGTTTTTCAACACCGTTTCATGCTCCTCCTCTTTTTCAGACCGTTTCATGCTCCTCATATTTTTGACATCTATTGAAGCTCTTCATATTTCTCACACCTTTTCAGGTTCTTCATGTTTTTCAACACCACTTCATGCTCCGCCTATTTTTCAGACCGTTTCATACTCCTCATATTTTTGACATTTTTTAAGGCTCTTCATATTTTTCACACCTTTTCAGGCTCTTCATGTTTTTGAACACGGTTTCATGATCCTCCTATTTTCAGAAAGTTTCATGCCCCTCATATTTTTGACACCTTTTAAACCTCTTCATATTTTTCACACTTTTTCAGGCTCTTCATGTTTTTCAACACCGGTTCATGCTCCTCCTATTTTTCAGAAAGTTTCATGCTCCTCATATTTTTGAAACCTTTTGAAGCTCTTCATATTTTTCTCACATTTTCAGTCTCTTCCTGTTTTTCAACACCATTTCATGCTCCTCTTATATTCAGACCGTTTCATGCTCCTCCTATTTTTCAGACCGTTTCATGATCCTCATATTTTTGAAACCTTTTGAAGCTCTTCATATTTTTCACACCTTTTCTAGCTCTTCAAGATTTTCAACAACGCTTCATGCTCCTGCTTTTTTTCAGACCTTTTCCTGCTCCTCATATATTTGACAGCTTTTGAAGCTCTTCATATTTTTCACACCTTTTCAGGCTCTTCATGTTTTTGAACACCACTTCATGCTCTTCCTTTTTTTCAGACCATTTCTTTCTCCTCATATATTTGACACATTTTGAAGTTGTTCATATTTTTCACACCTTTTCAGGCTCTTCATGTTTTTGAACACCGCTTCATGCTCCTCCTATTTTTCAGACCGTTTCATGCTCGTCATATTTTTCACACCCTTTAAAGCTCTTCATATTTTTCACACTTTTTCAGGCTCTTCATGTTTTTCAACACCACTTCATGCTCCTGCTATTTTTCAGACCGTTTCATGCTCGTCATATTTTTCACACCCTTTAAAGCTCTTCATATTTTTCACACTTTTTCAGGCACTTCATGTTTTTCAGCTCCACTTCATGCTCCTCCTATTTTTCAGACCGTTTCATGCTCCTCTTATTTTTCATACCATTTCATGCTCCTCATACACCTGACAACTTTTGAAGCTCTTCATATATTTCACACCTTTTCAGGCTCTCCATGTTTTTCATCAGCAATTCATGCTCCTGCTATATTTGAGGCCGTTTCATGCTCCTCATATTTTTGACATCTTTTGAAGCTCTTCATATTTTTCACACCTTTTCAGGCTCATCATGTTTTTCAACACAGTTTCTTGCCCTCGTATTTTTCAGAACATTTCATGCTCATCTCATTTTTGACACCTTTTGAAGCTCCTCATATTTTTCACACCCTTTCAGGCTCTTCATGTTTTTCAACACCGCTTCATGCCCCTCCTATCTTTCAGAACATTTCATGCTCATCTCATTTTGGACACTTTTTGAAGCTCTTCATATATTTCACACCTTTTCAGGCTCTCCATGTTTTTCATCAGCAATTCATGCTCCTCCTATATTTGAGGCCGTTTCATGCTCCTCATATTTTTGACATCTTTTGAAGCTCTTCATATTTTTCACACCTTTTCACGTTCTTCATGTTTTTCAACATCGCTTGCTGCTCCTCCTCTTTTTCAGAGCGTTTCATGCTCCTCATAATTTTGACACCTTTGAAGCTCTTCATACTTTTCACACCTTTTCAGGCTCTTCATGTTTTTCAACACCACTTCAGGCTCCTTCTATTTTTCAGACCGTTTCTTGCTCCTCATATTTTTGACACCTTTGAGGCTCTTCATATTTTTCACACTTTTTCAGGCTCTTCATGTTTTTCAACACCACTTCAAGCTCCTTCTATTTTTCAGACCGTATCTTGCTCCTCATATTTTTGACACCTTTGAGGCTCTTCATATATTTCACACTGTTTCAGGCTCTTTATGTTTTTCAACACTGCTTCATGCTCCTCCTAATTTTCAGACCGTTTCATTCTCCTCATATTTTTGAGACCTTTTGAAGCTCTTCATATTTTTCACACTTTTTCAGGCTCTTCATGTTTTTCAAACCGCTTCATGCTCCTCCTATTTTTCAGACCGTTTCATGCTTCTCCTATTTTTCAGACCGTTTCATGCTCCTCATATTTTTGACGCCTTTTGAAGCTCCTCCTATTTTTCACACCTTTTCAGGCTCTTCATGTTTTTCAGCACCACTTCATGCTCCTCCTATTTTTCAGACCGTTTCATGCTCCTCATATTTTTGACACTTTTTGAAGCTCTTCATATTTTTCACACTTTTTCAGGCTCTTCATGTTTTTCAACACCGCTTCATGCTCCTCCTATTTTTCAGACCCTTTCATGCTCCTCATATTTTTGACACTTTTTGAAGCTCTTCATATTTTTCACACCTTTTCACGCTCTTCATGTTTTTCAACATCGCTTGCTGCTCCTCCTCTTTTTCAGAGCGTTTCATGCTCCTCATAATTTTGACACCTTTGAAGCTCTTCATATTTTTCACACCTTTTCAGGCTCTTCATATTTTTCAACACCACTTCATGCTCCTCCTATTTTTCAGACCGTTTCATGCTCCTCATATTTTTGACACTTTTTGAAGCTCTTCATATTTTTCACACTTCTCCAGGCTCTTCATTTTTTTGAACACCGCTTCATGCTCCTCCTATTTTTCAGACCTTTTCATGCTCCTCATGTTTTTGACACCTTTTGAAGCACTTCATATTTTTCACACCTTTTCAGGCTCTTCATGTTTTTCATCAACGCTTCATGCTCCTCCTATTTTTCAGACCGTTTCATGCTCCTCATATGTTTCACACCTTTTGAAGCTCTTCATATTTTTTTTAACACCTATTCACGCTCCTCATATATTTCAGACCGTTTCAAGCTCCTCATATTTTTGACACTTTTTGTAGCTCTTCATATTTTTCACACCTTTTCAGGGTTTTCATGTTTTTCTACACCACATCATGCTCCTCCTATTTTTCGACCGTTTTATTCTACTCATATGTTTCACACCTTTTTCAAGCTCTTCATGTTTTTCAACACCACTTCATGCTCCTCCTAATTATCAGACCGTTTCATTCTCCTCATATTTTTGACACCATTTGAAGCTCTTCATATTTTTCACACCTTTTCAGGCTCTTCATGTTTTTTAACACCTTTTCATGCTCCTGCTATATTTCAGACCGTTTCATGCTCCTTATATTTTTGACACCTTTTGAAGCTCTTCATATTTTTCATACGTTTTCAGGCTCTTCATATTTTTCAACACCGCTTCATGCTCCTCCTATTTTTCAGACCGTATCATGCTCCTCATATGTTTCACACCTTTTTCAGGCTCTTCATGTTTTTCAACAACACTTCATGCTCCTCGTATGTTTCAGACCTTTTCATGCTCCTCATATTTTTGACAGAGTTTGAATCTCTTCACATTGTTCACACCTTTTGAGGCTCTTCATGTTTTTGAAAACAGTTTCTTGTTCCTCATATTTTTCAGACCGTTTCACCCTCTATATATTTGACACCTTTTTGAAGCTCTTCATATTTTTCACACCTTTTGAGGCTCTTCATGTTTTTGAAAACAGTTTCTTGCTCCTCATATTTTTCAGACCGTTTCACCCTCTATATATTTGACATCTTTTTGAAGCTCTTCATATTTTTCACACCTTTTCAGGCTCTTCATGTTTTTCAACACCACTTCAAGCTCCTTCTATTTTTCAGACCGTTTCTTGCTCCTCATATTTTTGACACCTTTGAGGCTCTTCATATATTTCACACTTTTTCAGGCTCTTCATGTTTTTCAACACCACTTCAAGCTCCTTCAATTTTTCAGACCGTTTCTTGCTCCTCATATTTTTGACACCTTTGAGGCTCTTCATATATTTCACACTGTTTCAGGCTCTTTAGGTTTTTCAACACCGCTTTATGCTCCTCCTAATTTTCAGACCGTTTCATTCTCCTCATATTTTTTACACATTTTGAAGCTCTTCATATTTTTCACACTTTTTCAGGCTCTTCATGTTTTTCAAACCGCTTCCTGCTCCTCCCATTTTTCAGACCGTTTCATGCTTCTCCTATTTTTCTGACCGTTTCATGCTCCTCATATTTTTGACGCCTTTTGAAGCTCTTCATATTTTTCACACCTTTTCAGGCTATTCATGTTTTTCAGCACGACTTCATGCTCCTCCTATTTTTCAGACCGTTTCATTCTCCTCATATTTTTGACACCTTTTGAAGCTCTTCATATTTTTCACACCTTTTCAGGCTCTTCATGTTTTTCAACACCGCTTCATGCTACTCCTATTTTTCAGACCCTTTCATGCTCCTCATGTTTGTGACACCTTTTGAAGCTCTTCATATTTTTCACACCTTTTCACGCTCTTCATGTTTTTCAACATCGCTTGCTGCTCCTCCTCTTTTTCAGAGCGTTTCATGCTCCACATAATTTTGACACTTTTGAAGCTCTTCATATTTTTCACACCTTTTCAGGCTCTTCATGTTTTTCAACACCACTTCAATCTCCTTCTATTTTTCAGACCGTTTCTTGCTCCTCATATTTTTGACACCTTTGAGGCTCTTCATATATTTCACATTTTTTCAGGCTCTTCATGTTTTTCAACACCACTTCAAGCTCCTTCTATTTTTCAGACCGTTTCTTGCTCCTCATATTTTTGATACCTTTGAGGCTCTTCATATATTTCACACTGTTTCAGGTTCTTTATGTTTGTCAACACTGCTTCATGCTCCTCCTAATTTTCAAACCGTTTCTTTCTCCTCATATTTTTGACACCTTTTGAAGCTCTTCATATTTTTCACACTTTTTCAGGCTCTTCATGTTTTTCAAACCGCTTCATGCTCCTCCTATTTTTCAGACCGTTTCATGCTTCTCCTATTTTTCAGACCGTTTCATGCTCCTCATATTTTTGACGCCTTTTGAAGCTCTTCCTATTTTTCACACCTTTTCAGGCTCTTCATGTTTTTCAACACCGCTTCATGCTCCTCGTATTTTTCAGAGCGTTTCATGGTCCTCATAATTTTGACACCTTTGAAGCTCTTCATATTTTTCACACTTCTCCAGGCTCTTCATTTTTTTGAACACCGCTTCATGCTCCTCCTATTTTTCAGACCTTTTCATGCTCCTCATGTTTTTGACACCTTTTGAAGCACTTCATATTTTTCACACCTTTTCAGGCTCTTCATGTTTTTCAACACCACTTCATGCTTCTCCTATTTTTCAGACCGTTTCATGCTCCTCATATTTTTGACACTTTTTGAAGCTCTTCATATTTTTCACACTTCTCCAGGCTCTTCATTTTTTTGAACACCGCTTCATGCTCCTCCTATTTTTCAGACCTTTTCATGCTCCTCATGTTTTTGACACCTTTTGAAGCACTTCATATTTTTCACACCTTTTCAGGCTCTTCATGTTTTTCAACAACGCTTCATGCTCCTCCTATTTTCAGACCGTTTCATGCTCCTCATATGTTTCACACCTTTTGAAGCTCTTCATATTTTTTTAACACTTTTTCACGCTCCTCCTATATTTCAGACCGTTTCAAGCTCCTCATATTTTTGACACTTTTTGTAGCTCTTCATATTTTTCACACCTTTTCAGGGTCTTCATGTTTTTCTACACCACTTCATGCTCCTCCTATTTTTCAGACCGTTTTATTCTACTCATATGTTTCACACCTTTTTCAAGCTCTTCATGTTTTTCAACACCACTTCATGCTCCTCCTAATTATCAGACCGTTTCATTCTCCTCATATTTTTGACACCATTTGAAGCTTTTCATATTTTTCACACCTTTTCAGGCTCTTCATGTTTTTCAACACCACTTCATGCTCCTCCTAATTATCAGACCGTTTCATTCTCCTTATATTTTTGACACCTTTTGAAGCTCTTCATATTTTTCACTCCTTTTTCAGGCTCTTCATGTTTTTCAACAACACTTCATGCTCCACCTATGTTTCACACCGTTTCATGCTCCTCATATTTTTGACACAGTTTGAAGCTCTTCACATTGTTCACACCTTTTGAGGCTCTTCATGTTTTTGAAAACAGTTTCTTGCTCCTCATATTTTTCAGACCGTTTCACCCTCTATATATTTGACACCTTTTTGAAGCTCTTCATATTTTTCACACCTTTTGAGGCTCTTCATGTTTTTGAAAACAGTTTCTTGCTCCTCTTAATTTTCAGACCGTTTCACCCTCTATATATTTGACACCTTTTTGAAACTCTTCATATTTTTCACACCTTTTCACGCTCTTCATGTTTTTCAACATCGCTTGCTGCTCCTCCTCTTTTTCAGAGCGTTTCATGCTCCTCATAATTTTGACACCTTTGAAGCTCTTCCTATTTTTCACACCTTTTCAGGCTCTTCATATTTTTCAACCCCACTTCATGGTTCTCCTATTTTTCAGACCGTTTAATGCTCCTCATATTTTTGACACTTTTTGAAGCTCTTCATATTTTTCACACTTCTCCAGGCTCTTCATTTTTTTGAACACCGCTTCATGCTCCTCCTATTTTTCAGACCTTTTCATGCTCCTCATGTTTTTGACACCTTTTGAAGCACTTCATGTTTTTCACACCTTTTCAGGCTCTTCATGTTTTTCAACAACGCTTCATGCTCCTCCTATTTTTCAGACCGTTTCATGCTCCTCATATGTTTCACACATTTTGAAGCTCTTCCTATTTTTTTAACACCTTTTCTCGCTCCTCCTATATTTCAGACCGTTTCAAGCTCCTCATATTTTTGACACTTTTTGTAGCTCTTCATATTTTTCACACCTTTTCAGGGTCTTCATGTTTTTCTACACCACTTCATGCTCCTCCTATTTTTCAGACCGTTTTATTCTACTCATATGTTTCACACCTTTTTCAAGCTCTTCATGTTTTTCAACACCACTTCATGCTCCTCCTAATTATCAGACCGTTTAATTCTCCTCATATATTTGACAACATTTGAAGCTTTTCATATTTTTCACACCTTTTCAGGCTCTTCATGTTTTTTAACACCTTTTCATGCTCCTCCTATATTTCAGGCCGTTTCATGCTCCTTATATTTTTGACACCTTTTGAAGCTCTTCATATTTTTCACACCTTTTCAGGCTCTTCATATTTTTCAACACCGCTTCATGCTCCTCCTATTTTTCAGACCGTATCATGCTCCTCATATGTTTCACACCTTTTTCAGGCTCTTCATGTTTTTCAACAACACTTCATGCTCCTCCTCTTTTTCAGAGCGTTTCTTGCTCCTCATAATTTTGACACCTTTGAAGCTCTTCATATTTTTCACACCTTTTCAGGCTCTTCATGTTTTTCAACACCACTTCAAGCTCCTTCTATTTTTCAGACCGTTTCTTGCTCCTCATATTTTTGACACCTTTGAGGCTCTTCATATATTTCACACTTTTTCAGGCTCTTCATGTTTTTCAACACCACTTCAAGCTCCTTATATTTTTCAGACCGTTTCTTGCTCCTCGTATTTTTGACACCTTTGAGGCTCTTCATATATTTCACACTGTTTCAGGATCTTTATGTTTTTCAACACCGCTTCATGCTCCTCCTAATTTTCAGTCCGTTTCATTCTCCTCATATTTTTGACACCTTTTGAAGCTCTTCATATTTTTCACACTTTTTCAGGCTCTTCATGTTTTTCAAACCGCTTCATGCTCCTCCTATTTTTCAGACCGCTTCATGCTCCTCCTATTTTTCAGACCTTTTCATGCTCCTCATGTTTTTGACACCTTTTGAAGCACTTCATATTTTTCACACCTTTTCAGGCTCTTCATGTTTTTCAACAACGCTTCATGCTCCTCCTATTTTTCAGACCGTTTCATGATCCTCATATGTTTCACACCTTTTGAAGCTCTTCATATTTTTTTAACACTTTTTCACGCTCCTCCTATATTTCAGACCGTTTCAAGCTCCTCATATTTTTGACACTTTTTGTAGCTCTTCATATTTTTCACACCTTTTCAGGGTCTTCATGTTTTTCTACACCACTTCATGCTCCTCCTATTTTTCAGACCGTTTTATTCTACTCATATGTTTCACACCTTTTTCAAGCTCTTCATGTTTTTCAACACCACTTCATGCTCCTCCTAATTATCAGACCGTTTCATTCTCCTCATATTTTTGACACCATTTGAAGCTTTTCATATTTTTCACACCTTTTCAGGCTCTTCATGTTTTTCAACACCACTTCATGCTCCTCCTAATTATCAGACCGTTTCATTCTTCTTATATTTTTGACACCTTTTTAAGCTCTTCATATTTTTCACTCCTTTTTCAGGCTCTTCATGTTTTTCAACAACACTTCATGCTCCACCTATGTTTCACACCGTTTCATGCTCCTCATATTTTTGACACAGTTTGAAGCTCTTCACATTGTTCACACCTTTTGAGGCTCTTCATGTTTTTGAAAACAGTTTCTTGCTCCTCATATTTTTCAGACCGTTTCACCCTCTATATATTTGACACCTTTTTGAAGCTCTTCATATTTTTCACACCTTTTGAGGCTCTTCATGTTTTTGAAAACAGTTTCTTGCTCCTCTTAATTTTCAGACCGTTTCACCCTCTATATATTTGACACCTTTTTGAAACTCTTCATATTTTCACACCTTTTCACGCTCTTCATGTTTTTCAACATCGCTTGCTGCTCCTCCTCTTTTTCAGAGCGTTTCATGCTCCTCATAATTTTGACACCTTTGAAGCTCTTCGTATTTTTCACACCTTTTCAGGCGCTTCATATTTTTCAACCCCACTTCATGGTTCTCCTATTTTTCAGACCGTTTAATGCTCCTCATATTTTTGACACTTTTTGAAGCTCTTCATATTTTTCACACTTCTCCAGGCTCTTCATTTTTTTGAACACCGCTTCATGCTCCTCCTATTTTTCAGACCTTTTCATGCTCCTCATGTTTTTGACACCTTTTGAAGCACTTCATGTTTTTCACACCTTTTCAGGCTCTTCATGTTTTTCAACAACGCTTCATGCTCCTCCTATTTTTCAGACCGTTTCATGCTCCTCATATGTTTCACACATTTTGAAGCTCTTCCTATTTTTTTAACACCTTTTCACGCTCCTCCTATATTTCAGACCGTTTCAAGCTCCTCATATTTTTGACACTTTTTGTAGCTCTTCATATTTTTCACACCTTTTCAGGGTCTTCATGTTTTTCTACACCACTTCATGCTCCTCCTATTTTTCAGACCGTTTTATTCTACTCATATGTTTCACACCTTTTTCAAGCTCTTCATGTTTTTCAACACCACTTCATGCTCCTCCTAATTATCAGACCGTTTAATTCTCCTCATATATTTGACAACATTTGAAGCTTTTCATATTTTTCACACCTTTTCAGGCTCTTCATGTTTTTTAACACCTTTTCATGCTCCTCCTATATTTCAGGCCGTTTCATGCTCCTTATATTTTTGACACCTTTTGAAGCTCTTCATATTTTTCACACCTTTTCAGGCTCTTCATATTTTTCAACACCGCTTCATGCTCCTCCTATTTTTCAGACCGTATCATGCTCCTCATATGTTTCACACCTTTTTCAGGCTCTTCATGTTTTTCAACAACACTTCATGCTCCTCCTCTTTTTCAGAGCGTTTCTTGCTCCTCATAATTTTGACACCTTTGAAGCTCTTCATATTTTTCACACCTTTTCAGGCTCTTCATGTTTTTCAACACCACTTCAAGCTCCTTCTATTTTTCAGACCGTTTCTTGCTCCTCATATTTTTGACACCTTTGAGGCTCTTCATGTATTTCACACTTTTTCAGGCTCTTCATGTTTTTCAACACCACTTCAAGCTCCTTCTATTTTTCAGACCGTTTCTTGCTCCTCGTATTTTTGACACCTTTGAGGCTCTTCATATATTTCACACTGTTTCAGGATCTTTATGTTTTTCAACACCGCTTCATGCTCCTCCTAATTTTCAGTCCGTTTCATTCTCCTCATATTTTTGACACCTTTTGAAGCTCTTCATATTTTTCACACTTTTTCAGGCTCTTCATGTTTTTCAAACCGCTTCATGCTCCTCCTATTTTTCAGACCATTTCATGCTTCTCCTATTTTTCAGACCGTTTCATGCTCCTCATATTTTTGACGCCTTTTGAAGCTCTTCATATTTTTCACACCTTTTCAGGCTATTCATGTTTTTCAGCACCACTTCATGCTCCTCCTATTTTTCAGACCCTTTCATGCTCCTCATATTGTTGACACATTTTGAAGCTCTTCATATTTTTCACACCTTTTCACGCTCTTCATGTTTTTCAACATCGCTTG
Organism: Dama dama; assembly: GCF_033118175.1. Taxonomy (NCBI): domain Eukaryota; kingdom Metazoa; phylum Chordata; class Mammalia; order Artiodactyla; family Cervidae; genus Dama; species Dama dama. The sequence continues at coordinate 2,039,130 of NW_026870925.1, read as the reverse complement.
CTGCTCCTCCTCTTTTTCAGAGCGTTTCATGCTCCTCATAATTTTGACAACTTTGAAGCTCTTCATATTTTTCACACCTTTTCAGGCTCTTCATGTTTTTCAACACCACTTCAAGCTCCTTCTATTTTTCAGACCGTTTCTTGCTCCTCATATTTTTGACACCTTTGAGGCTCTTCATATATTTCACACTTTTTCAGGCTCTTCAGGTTTTTCAACACCACTTCAAGCTCCTTCTATTTTTCAGACCGTTTCTTGCTCCTCATATTTTTGACACCTTTGAGGCTCTTCATATATTTCACACTGTTTCAGGCTCTTTATGTTTTTCAACACTGCTTCATGCTCCTCCAAATTTTCAGACCGTTTCATTCTCCTCATATTTTTGACGCCTTTTAAGCTCTTCCTATTTTTCACACCTTTTCAGTCTCTTCATGTTTTTCAGCACCACTTCATGCTCCTCCTATTTTTCAGACCGTTTCATGCTCCTCATATTTTTGACACTTTTTGAAGCTCTTCATATTTTTCACACCTTTTCAGGCTCTTCATGTTTTTCAACACTGCTTCATGCTCCTCCTATTTTTCAGACCCTTTCATGCTCCTCATATTTTTGACACCTTTTGAAGCTCTTCATATTTTTCACACCTTTTCACGCTCTTCATGTTTTTCAACATCGCTTGCTGCTCCTCCTCTTTTTCAGAGCGTTTCATGCTCCTCATAATTTTGACACCTTTGAAGCTCTTCATATTTTTCACACCTTTTCAGGCTCTTCATATTTTTCAACACCACTTCATGCTTCTCCTATTTTTCAGACCGTTTAATGCTCCTCATATTTTTGACACTTTTTGAAGCTCTTCATATTTTTCACACTTCTCCTGGCTCTTTTTTTTTTGAACACGGCTTCATGCTCCTCCTATTTTTCAGACCTTTTCATGCTCCTCATGTTTTTGACACCTTTTGAAGCACTTCATATTTTTCACACCTTTTCAGGCTCTTCATGTTTTTCAACAACGCTTCATGCTCCTCCTAATTTTCAGACCGTTTCATTCTCCTCATATTTTTGACACCTTTGAGGCTCTTCATATATTTCACACTGTTTCAGGCTCTTTATGTTTTTCAACACCGCTTCATGCTCCTCCTAATTTTCAGACCGTTTCATTCTCCTCATATTTTTGACACATTTTGGAGCTCTTCATATTTTTCACACTTTTTCAGGCTCTTCATGTTTTTCAAACCGCTTCATGCTCCTCCTATTTTTCAGATCGTTTCATGCTTCTCCTATTTTTCAGACCGTTTCATGCTCCTCATATTTTTGACGCCTTTTGAATCTCTTCATATTTTTCACACCTTTTCAGGCTATTCATGTTTTTCAACAACGCTACAATGCTCCTCCTATTTTTCAGACCGTTTCATGCTCCTCATATTTTTGACACCTTTTGAAGCTCTTCATATTTTTCACACCTTTTCAGGCTCTTCATGTTTTTCAACACCACTTCAAGCTCCCTCTATTTTTCAGACCGTTTCTTGCTCCTCATATTTTTGACACCTTTGAGGCTCTTCATATATTTCACACTGTTTCAGGCTCTTTATGTTTTTCAACACCGCTTCATGCTCCTTCTAATTTTCAGACCGTTTCATTCTCCTCATATTTTTGACACCTTTTGAAGCTCTTCATATTTTTCACACTTTTTCAGGCTCTTCATGTTTTTCAAACCGCTTCATGCTCCTCCTATTTTTCAGAGCGTTTCATGCTCCTCATAATTTTGACACCTTTGAAGCTCTTCATATTTTTCACACCTTTTCAGGCTCTTCATATTTTTCAACACCACTTCATGCTTCTCCTATTTTTCAGACCGTTTAATGCTCCTCATATTTTTGACACTTTTTGAAGCTCTTCATATTTTTCACACTTCTCCTGGCTCTTCATTTTTTTGAACACGGCTTCATGCTCCTCCTATTTTTCAGACCTTTTCATGCTCCTCATGTTTTTGACACCTTTTGAAGCACTTCATATTTTTCACACCTTTTCAGGCTCTTCATGTTTTTCAACAACGCTTCATGCTCCTCCTATTTTTCAGACCGTTTCATGCTCCTCATATGTTTCACACCTTTTGAAGCTCTTCATATTTTTCACACCTTTTCAGGCTATTCATGTTTTTCAGCACCACTTCATGCTCCTCCTATTTTTCAGACCGTTTCATACTCCTCATATTCTTGACACCTTTTGAAGCTCTTCATATTTTTCACACCTTTTCAGGCTCTTCATGTTTTTCAACACCGCTTCATGCTCCTCCTATTTTTCAGACCCTTTCATGCTCCTCATATTTGTGACACCTTTTGAAGCTCTTCATATTTTTCACACCTTTTCACGCTCTTCATGTTTTTCAACATCGCTTGCTGCTCCTCCTCTTTTTCAGAGCGTTTCATGCTCCTCATAATTTTGACACCTTTGAAGCTCTTCATATTTTTCACACCTTTTCAGGCTCTTCATATTTTTCAACACCACTTCATGCTTCTCCTATTTTTCTGACCGTTTAATGCTCCTCATATTTTTGACACTTTTTGAAGCTCTTCATATTTTTCACACTTCTCCTGGCTCTTCATTTTTTTGAACACGGCTTCATGCTCCTCCTATTTTTCAGACCTTTTCATGCTCCTCATGTTTTTGACACCTTTTGAAGCACTTCATATTTTTCACACCTTTTCAGGCTCTTCATGTTTTTCAACAACGCTTCATGCTCCTCCTATTTTTCAGACCGTTTCACGCTCCTCATATGTTTCACACCTTTGAAGCTCTTCATATTTTTTTTAACACCCTTTCATGCTCCTCCTATATTTCAGACCGTTTCAAGCTCCTCATGTTTTTGACACCTTTTGAAGCTCTTCATATTTTTCACACTTTTTCAGGCTCTTCATGTTTTTCAAACCGCTTCATGCTCCTTCTATTTTTCAGACCGTTTCATGCTTCTCCTATTTTTCAGACTGTTTCATGCTCCTCATATTTTTGACGCCTTTTGAAGCTCTTCTTATTTTTCACACCTTTTCAGGCTATTCATGTTTTTCAGCACCACTTCATGCTCCTCCTATTTTTCAGACCGTTTCATGCTCCTCATATTCTTGACACCTTTTGAAGCTCTTCATATTTTTCACACCTTTTCAGGCTCTTCATGTTTTTCAACACCGCTTCATGCTCCTCCTATTTTTCAGACCCTTTCATGCTCCTCATATTTGTGACACCTTTTGAAGCTCTTCAGATTTTTCACACCTTTTCACGCTCTTCATGTTTTTCAACATCGCTTGCTGCTCCTCCTCTTTTTCAGAGCGTTTCATGCTCCTCATAATTTTGACACCTTTGAAGCTCTTCATATTTTTCACACCTTTTCAGGCTCTTCATGTTTTTGAACACCACTTCAAGCTCCTTCTATTTTTCAGACCGTTTCTTGCTCCTCATATTTTTGACACCTTTGAGGCTCTTCATATATTTCACACTTTTTCAGGCTCTTCATGTTTTTCAACACCACTTCAAGCTCCTTCTATTTTTCAGACCGTTTCTTGCTCCTCATATTTTTGACACCTTTGAGGCTCTTCATATATTTCACACTGTTTCAGGCTCTTTATGTTTTTCAACACCGCTTCATGCTCCTCCTAATTTTCAGACCGTTTCATTCTCCTCATATTTTTGACACATTTTGGAGCTCTTCATATTTTTCACACTTTTTCAGGCTCTTCATGTTTTTCAAACCGCTTCATGCTCCTCCTATTTTTCAGACCGTTTCATGCTTCTCCTATTTTTCAGACCGTTTCATGCTCCTCATATTTTTGACGCCTTTTGAATCTCTTCATATTTTTCACACCTTTTCAGGCTATTCATGTTTTTCAACAACGCTACAATGCTCCTCCTGTTTTTCAGACCGTTTCATGCTCCTCATATTTTTGACACCTTTTGAAGCTCTTCATATTTTTCACACCTTTTCAGGCTCTTCATGTTTTTCAACACCACTTCAAGCTCCTTCTATTTTTCAGACCGTTTCTTGCTCCTCATATTTTTGACACCTTTGAGGCTCTTCATATATTTCACACTGTTTCAGGCTCTTTAAGTTTTTCAACACCGCTTCATGCTCCTTCTAATTTTCAGACCGTTTCATTCTCCTCATATTTTTGACACCTTTTGAAGCTCTTCATATTTTTCACACTTTTTCAGGCTCTTCATGTTTTTCAAACCGCTTCATGCTCCTCCTATTTTTCAGAGCGTTTCATGCTCCTCATAATTTTGACACCTTTGAAGCTCTTCATATTTTTCACACCTTTTCAGGCTCTTCATATTTTTCAACACCACTTCATGCTTCTCCTATTTTTCAGACCGTTTAAAGCTCCTCATATTCTTGACACTTTTTGAAGCTCTTCATATTTTTCACACTTCTCCTGGCTCTTCATTTTTTTGAACACGGCTTCATGCTCCTCCTATTTTTCAGACCTTTTCATGCTCCTCATGTTTTTGACACCTTTTGAAGCACTTCATATTTTTCACACCTTTTCAGGCTCTTCATGTTTTTCAACAACGCTTCATGCTCCTCCTATTTTTCAGACCGTTTCATGCTCCTCATATGTTTCACACCTTTTGAAGCTCTTCATATTTTTCACACCTTTTCAGGCTATTCATGTTTTTCAGCACCACTTCATGCTCCTCCTATTTTTCAGACCGTTTCATGCTCCTCATATTCTTGACACCTTTTGAAGCTCTTCATATTTTTCACACCTTTTCAGGCTCTTCATGTTTTTCAACACCGCTTCATGCTCCTCCTATTTTTCAGACCCTTTCATGCTCCTCATATTTGTGACACCTTTTGAAGCTCTTCATATTTTTCACACCTTTTCACGCTCTTCATGTTTTTCAACATCGCTTGCTGCTCCTCCTCTTTTTCAGAGCGTTTCATGCTCCTCATAATTTTGACACCTTTGAAGCTCTTCATATTTTTCACACCTTTTCAGGCTCTTAATGTTTTTCAACAACACTTCAAGCTCCTTCTATTTTTCAGACCGTTTCTTGCTCCTCATATTTTTGACACCTTTGAGGCTCTTCATATATTTCACACTTTTTCAGGCTCTTCATGTTTTTCAACACCACTTCAAGCTCCTTCTATTTTTCAGACCGTTTCTTGCTCCTCATATTTTTGACACCTTTGAGGCTCTTCATGTATTTCACACTTTTTCAGGCTCTTCATGTTTTTCAACACCACTTCAAGCTCCTTCTATTTTTCAGACCGTTTCTTGCTCCTCGTATTTTTGACACCTTTGAGGCTCTTCATATATTTCACACTGTTTCAGGATCTTTATGTTTTTCAACACCGCTTCATGCTCCTCCTAATTTTCAGTCCGTTTCATTCTCCTCATATTTTTGACACCTTTTGAAGCTCTTCATATTTTTCACACTTTTTCAGGCTCTTCATGTTTTTCAAACCGCTTCATGCTCCTCCTATTTTTCAGACCATTTCATGCTTCTCCTATTTTTCAGACCGTTTCATGCTCCTCATATTTTTGACGCCTTTTGAAGCTCTTCATATTTTTCACACCTTTTCAGGCTATTCATGTTTTTCAGCACCACTTCATGCTCCTCCTATTTTTCAGACCCTTTCATGCTCCTCATATTGTTGACACCTTTTGAAGCTCTTCATATTTTTCAGACCTTTTCACGCTCTTCATGTTTTTCAACATCGCTTGCTGCTCCTCCTCTTTTTCAGAGCGTTTCATGCTCCTCATAATTTTGACAACTTTGAAGCTCTTCATATTTTTCACACCTTTTCAGGCTCTTCATGTTTTTCAACACCACTTCAAGCTCCTTCTATTTTTCAGACCGTTTCTTGCTCCTCATATTTTTGACACCTTTGAGGCTCTTCATATATTTCACACTTTTTCAGGCTCTTCAGGTTTTTCAACACCACTTCAAGCTCCTTCTATTTTTCAGACCGTTTCTTGCTCCTCATATTTTTGACACCTTTGAGGCTCTTCATATATTTCACACTGTTTCAGGCTCTTTATGTTTTTCAACACTGCTTCATGCTCCTCCAAATTTTCAGACCGTTTCATTCTCCTCATATTTTTGACACCTTTTGAAGCTCTTCATATTTTTCACACTTTTTCAGGCTCTTCATGTTTTTCAAACCGCTTCATGCTCCTCCTATTTTTCAGACCGTTTCATGCTTCTCCTATTTTTCAGACCGTTTCATGCTCCTCATATTTTTGACGCCTTTTAAGCTCTTCCTATTTTTCACACCTTTTCAGTCTCTTCATGTTTTTCAGCACCACTTCATGCTTCTCCTATTTTTCAGACCGTTTCATCCTCCTCATATTTTTGACACTTTTTGAAGCTCTTCATATTTTTCACACCTTTTCAGGCTCTTCATGTTTTTCAACACTGCTTCATGCTCCTCCTATTTTTCAGACCCTTTCATGCTCCTCATATTTTTGACACCTTTTGAAGCTCTTCATATTTTTCAGACCTTTTCACGCTCTTCATGTTTTTCAACATCGCTTGCTGCTCCTCCTCTTTTTCAGAGCGTTTCATGCTCCTCATAATTTTGACACCTTTGAAGCTCTTCATATTTTTCACACCTTTTCAGGCTCTTCATATTTTTCAACACCACTTCATGCTTCTCCTATTTTTCAGACCGTTTAATGCTCCTCATATTTTTGACACTTTTTGAAGCTCTTCATATTTTTCACACTTCTCCTGGCTCTTTTTTTTTTGAACACAACTTCATGCATCTCCTATTTTTCAGACCGTTTAATGCTCCTCATAATTTTGACACCTTTGAAGCTCTTCATATTTTTCACACCTTTTCAGGCTCTTCATATTTTTCAACACCACTTCATGCTTCTCCTATTTTTCGGACCGTTTCATGCTCCTCATGTTTTTCACACCTTTTGAAGCTCTTCATATTTTCACACCTATTAAGGCTCTTCATGTTTTTGAACACCGCTTCATGCTCCTCCTTTTTTCAGACCGTTTCATTCTCCTCATATATTTCACACCTTTTGAAGCTCTTCATATTTTTCAAAGATTTTGAAGCTCTTCATATTTTTCACACCTTTTCAGGCTCTTCATGTTTTTCAACACCGTTTCATGCTTCTCCTATTTTTCAAACCGTTTCATGTTCTGCATAATTTTGACACCTTTTGAAGATCTTCATAATTTTCACACATTTTCAGGCTCTTCATGTGTTTGAACACCGCTTCATGTTCCTCCTATTTTTCAGAAAGTTTCATGCTCCTCATATTTTTGACAACTTTTGAAGCTCTTCATATTTTTCATACCTTTTGAAGCTCTTCATGTTTTTGAACACCGCTTCATGCTCCTCCTATTTTGCGACCGTTTCATGCTCCTCATATTTTTGACACCTTTTGAGGCTCTTCATATTTTTCACACCTTTTCAGGCTCTTCATGTTTTTGAACACCGCTTCATGCTCCTCCTATTTTTCAGACCGTTTCATACTCCTCATATTTTTGACACGTTTTGAGGCTCTTCATATTTTTCACACATTTTCAGGATCTTCATGTTTTTGAACACTGTTTCATGATCCTCCTATTTTTCAGAACGTTTCATGCTCCTCATATTTTTGACACCTTTTGAAGCTCTTCATATTTTTCACACCTTTTAAAGCTCTTCGTATTTTTCACACCTTTTCAGGCGCTTCATGTTTTTGAATACCGCTTCTTGCTCCTCCTATTTTTCAGTGCGTTTCATGCTCCTCCTATTTTTCACACCTTTTGAAGCTCTTCATATTTTTCACACCTTTTCAGGCTCTTCATGATTTTCAACACCGCTTAATGCTCCTCGTATTTTTCAGACCGTTTCATGCTCATCTCATTTTTGACACCTTTTGAAGATCTTCATATTTTTCACATCTTTTGAAGCTCTTCATATTTTTCACATTTTTTAAATCTCTTCATATTTTTCACACCTTTTCAGGATCCTCAGGTTTTTGAACACCGCTTCATGCTCCTCCTATTTTTCAGACTGTTTCATGCTCCTCATATTTTTGACAACTTTTGAAGCTCTTCATATTTTTCACACATTTTCAGGCCCTTCATGTTTTTGAAAACCGCTTCATGGTCCTACTATCTTTCAGAACGTTTCATGCTCCTCATGTATTTCACACCTTTTGAAGCTCTTCATATTTTTCACACCTTTTCAGGTTCTTCATGTTTTTCAACACCGATTCATGCTCCTCCTGTTTTTCAGACCGTTTCATGCTCATCTCATTTTTGACACCTTTTGAAGCTCTTCATATTTTTCACAACTTTTGAAGCTCTTCATATTTTTCACACCTTTTAAAGCTCTTCATATTTTTCACACCTTTTCAGGCTCTTCATGTTTTTGAACACCGCTTCATGCTCCTCCTATTTTTCCGACTGTTTCATGCTCCTCATATTTTTGACACCTTTTGAAGCTCTTCATATTTTTCACACCTTTTCAGGCTCTTCATGTTTTCCAACAACCCTTCATGCTCTTCGTATATTTCAGTCCGTTTCATACTCCTCATATTTTTGACACCTTTTGAAGCTCTTCATATTTCTCACACCTTTTCAGGTTCTTCATGTTTTTCAACACCGCTTCATGCTCCTCCTATTTTTCAGACGGTTTCATGCTCATCTCATTTTTGACACCTTTTGAAGCTCTTCATATTTACACACCTTTTCATGCTCTTCATGTTTCTGAAAACCGCTTCATGATCCTCCTATTTTCAGACCATTTCATTCTCCTCATATATTTCACAGCTTTTGAAGCTCTTCATATTTTTCACACCTTTTCAGGCTCTTCATGTTTTTGAACACTGCTCATGCTCCTCGTATTTTTCAGATCGTTTCATGCTCCTCATATTTTTGACACTTTTTGAGCTCTTCATATTTTTCACACCTTTTCAGGCTCTTCATGTTTTTGAACACCGCTTCATGATCCTCCTGATTTTCAGACCGTTTCATGCTTTTCATATTTTTGAAACATTTTGAAGCTCTTCATATTTTTCACAGCTTTTCAGGCTCTTCATGTTTTTCACCACCACTTCATGCTCCTCCTATTTTTCAGACCGTTTCATGCTCATCTCATTTTTGTCACCTTTGAAGCTCTTCATATTTTTCACACCTTTTGAAGCTCTTCATATTTTTCACAAGTTTTCAGGCTCTTCATGTTTTTCAAAACCGTTTCATGCTGCTTCTATTTTTCAGACCGTTTCATGCTCCTCATATTTTTCACACCTTTTGAAGCTCTTCATATTTTTCACACCCTTTTAAGATACTCATGTTTTTCAAAACCGTTTCATGCTGCTTCTATTTTTCAGACCGTTTCATGCTCCTCATATTTTTCACACCTTTTGAAGCTCTTCATATTTTTCACACCCTTTTAAGATACTCATGTTTTTGAACACAGTTTCATGCTCCTCCTATTTTTCAGACCGTTTCATGCTCCGCATATTTTTGACACCTTTTGAAGCTCTTCATATTTTTCACACCTTTTCAGGCTCTTCATGTTTTTGAACACCGCTTCATGCTCCTCCTATTTTTCAGACCGTTTCATGTTCCTCATATTTTTGACACCTTTTGAAGCTCTTCATATTTTTCACAACATTTCAGGCTCTTCATGTTTTTCAACACCACTTCATGCACGTCCTATTTTTCAGACCGTTTCATGCTCATCTCATTTTTGACACCTTTTGAAGTTTTTCATATTTTTCACAACTTTTCAGGCTCTTCAAGTTTTTGAACACTGCTTCATGCTCCTCCTATTTTTCAGACCGTTTCATGCTCATCTCATTTTTGACACCTTTTGAAGCCTTTCATATTTTTCACAACTTTTCAGGCTCTTCATGTTTTTGAACATCGCTTCATGCTCCTCCTATTTTTCAAACCGTTTCATGCTCATCTCATTTTTGACACCTTTTGAAGCTCTTCATATTTTTCACACCTTTTCAGGCTCTTCATGTTTTTGAACACTTCTTCATGCTCTTCCTCTTTTTCAGACCATTTCATGCTCATCATATTTTTGACACTTTTTGAAGCTCTTCATATTTTTCACTCATTTTCAGGCTCTTCATGATTTTCAACACCGCTTCATGCTCCTCCTATTTTTCAGATATTTTAATACTCATCTCCTTTTTGACACCTTTTGAAGCTCTTCATATTTTTCACACATTTTGAGGCCTTCATAGTTTTCACATTTTTGAAGCTCTTCATATTTTCCACACGTTTTCAGACTCTTCATGTTTTTTAACATCGCTTCATGCTCCTCCTATTTTTCACACCGTTTCATGCTCATCTCATTTTTGACGCCTTTTGAAGCTTTTCATATTTTTCAAAACTTTTCAGGCTCTTCATGTTTTGAACACCGCTTCATGGTAATCCTATTTTTGAAACCATATCATGCTCCTCATATTTTTCACACATTTTGAAGCTCTTCATATTTTTCAAACCTTTTCATACTCTTCATGTTTTTGAACACCACTTCATGCACCTTCTATTTTTCAGAGAGTTTCATGCTCCTCATGTATTTCACACCTTTTGAAGCTCTTCATATTTTTCACACCTTTTCAGGCTCTACATGTTTTTGAACACCGTTTCATGCTCCTCCTATTTTTCAGACGGTTTCATGCTCCTCATATTTTGACACCTTTTGAAGCTCTTCATATTTTTCACACTCTTTCAAGCTCTTCATGTTTTTCAACTCCACTTCATACTCCTCCTATTTTTCAGACCGTTTCATGTTCCTCATATTTTTGACACCTTTAGAAAATTTCATATTTGTCACACTTTTTCAGGCTCTTCATGTTTTTCAACACCGCTTCATGCTCCTCCTATTTTGCGACCGTTTCATGCTCCTCATATTTTTGACACCTTTTGAGGCTCTTCATATTTTTCACACCTTTTCAGGCTCTTCATGTTTTTGAACACCGCTTCATGCTCCTCCTATTTTTCAGACCGTTTCATACTCCTCATATTTTTGACACGTTTTGAGGCTCTTCATATTTTTCACACATTTTCAGGATCTTCATGTTTTTGAACACCGCTTCATGCTCCTCCAATTTTTCAGACCGTTTCATGCTCCTCATATATTTGACACCATTTAAAGCTATTCATATTTTTCACACATTTTCAGGCTTTTCATGTTTTTGAACACCGCTTCATGGTCCTCCTATTTTTCAGAACGTGTCATGCTCCTCATGTATTTCACACCTTTTGAAGCTCTTCATATTTTTCACACCTTTTGAAACTCTTCATATATTTCACACCTTTTCAAGCTCTTCATGTTTTTCAACACCGATTCATGATCCTACGAATTTTCAGACCTGTTCATGCTAATCTAATTTTTGACACCTTTTGAAGCTCTTCATATTTTTCACACCTTTTCAGGCTCTTCATTTTTTTCAACACCACTTCATGCTCCTCCTATTTTTCAGACCGTTTCATGCTCATCTCATTTTTGACATCTTTTGAAGCTCTTCATATTTTTCACAACTTTTGAAGCTCTTCATATTTTTCACACCTTTTAAAGCTCTTCATATTTTTCACACCTTTTCAGGCGCTTCATGTTTTTGAATACCGCTTCATGCTCCTCCTATTTTTCAGTGCGTTTCATGCTCCTCCTATTTTTCACACCTTTTGAAGCTCTTCATATTTTTCACACCTTTTCAGGCTCTTCATGATTTTCAACACCGCTTAATGCTCCTCGTATTTTTCAGACCGTTTCATGCTCATCTCATTTTTGACACCTTTTGAAGATCTTCATATTTTTCACATCTTTTGAAGCTCTTCATATTTTTCACATTTTTTAAATCTCTTCATATTTTTCACACCTTTTCAGGATCTTCAGGTTTTTGAACACCGCTTCATGCTCCTCCTATTTTTCAGACTGTTTCATGCTCCTCATATTTTTGACAACTTTTGAAGCTCTTCATATTTTTCACACCTTTTAAAGCTCTTCATATTTTTCACACCTTTTCAGGCTCTTCATGTTTTTCAACACCGCTTCATGCTCCTCCTATTTTTCCGACTGTTTCATGCTCCTCATATTTGTGACACCTTTTGAAGCTCTTCATATTTTTCACACCTTTTCAGGCTCTTCATGTTTTTCAACACCGCTTATGCTTGTCCTATTTTTCAGACCGTTCCATGCTCCTCATATTTTTGACACCTTTTGAAGCTCTTCATATTATTCACACCTTTTCAGTTTCTTCATGTTGTTCAACACCGCTTCATGCCTCTCCTATTTTTCAGACAGTTTCATGCTCTTCACATTTTTGACACCTTTTGAAGCTCTTCATGTATTTCACACCTTTTCAGGCTCTTCATGTTTTCCAACAACCCTTCATGCTCCTCGTATTTTTCAGTCCGTTTCATGCTCCTCATATTTTTGACACCTTTTGAAGCTCTTCATATTTCTCACACCTTTTCAGGTTCTTCATGTTTTTCAACACCGCTTCATGCTCCTCCTATTTTTCAGACGGTTTCATGCTCATCTCATTTTTGACACCTTTTGAAGCTCTTCATATTTTTCACATCTTTTGAAGCTGTTCATATTTTTCACACTTTTTCAGGCTCTGCATGTTTTCAACAACCTTTTTTGCTCCTCCTATTTTTCAGACGGTTTCATGCTCATCTCATTTTTGACAACTTTTGAAGCTCTTCATATTTTTCACACCTTTTGAAGCTCTTCTTATTTCTCACATTTTTGAAGCTCTTCATATTTTTCACACGTTTTCAGCCTCTTCATGTTTTTCAACACCGCTTCTTTCTCCTGCTATTTTTCAGACCGTTTCATACTCCTCATATTTTTGACACGTTTTGAGGCTCTTCATATTTTTCACACCTTTTCAGGCTCTTCATGTTTTTGAACACCGCTTCATGCTCCTCCTATTTTTCAGACCGTTTCATGCTCCTCATGTATTTCACACCTTTTGAAGCTCTTCATATTTTGCACCCCTTTTCAGGCTGTTAATGTTTTTCACAACCACTTCATGCTCCTCCTATTTTTCAGACCGTTTCATGACCCTCATATATTTGACATTTTTTGAGGTTCTTCATATTTTTCACACCTTTTCAGGCTCTTCATGTTTTTGAACACCTTTTCATGCTCCTCCTATTTTTCAGACCGTTTCATGCTCCTCATATTTTTGACACCTTTTGAGGCTCTTCATATTTTTCACACCTTTTCAGGCTCTTCATGTTTTTCAACACCGCTTCATGCTCCTCCTGTTTTTCAGACCGTTTCATGCTCCTCATATTTTTGACACATTCAGAACCTCTTCATATTTTTCTCACTATTTCAGGCTCTTCATGTTTTGATCACCGCTTCATGCTCCTCCGATTTTTCAGACCGTTTCATGCTCCTCATATTTTTACACCTTTTGAAGCTCTTCATATTTTTCACACCTTTTCAGACTTTTCATTTTTTTCAACACGACTCCATGCTTCTCCTATTTTTCAAACCGTTTCATGCTCATCTCATTTTGACACCTTTTGAAGCTCTTCATGTTTTTCACATCTTTTGAAGCTCTTCATATTTTTCACAACTTTTCAGGCTCTTTATGATTCTCAACAGCGCTTCATGCTCCTCCTATTTTTCAGACCGTTTCATGCTCCTCATATTTTTGACACCTTTTGAAGCTTTCATATTTTTCACACCTTTTCAGGCTCTTCATGTTTTTTAACACCACTTCATGCTCCTCCTTTTTTGCAGACAGTTTCATGCTAGTCATATTTTTGACACCTTTTGAAGCTCTTCATATTTCTCACACCTTTTCAGGCTCTTCATGTTTTTCAACAACGCTTCATGCTCCTCCGATTTTTCAGACGGTTTCATGCTCCTCATATTTTTGACACCTTTTGAAGCTTTTCATATTTTTCAAAACTTTTCAGGCTCTTCATGTTTTGAACACCGCTTCATGGTAATCCTATTTTTGAAACCATATCATGCTCCTCATATTTTTCACACATTTTGAAGCTCTTCATATTTTTCACACCTTTTCAGGCTCTTCATTTGTTTAAAGACCGTTTCATGCTCCTTCTATTATTCAGACCGTTTCATGCTCCTCATATTTTTGACACCTTTTGAAGCTCTTCATATTTTTCACACCTTTTCAGGTTCTTCATGTTTTTCAACACCGCTTCATGATCCTCCTATTTTTCAGACCGTTTCCTGCTCCTCATATATTTGACATTTTTTGAGGCTCTTCATATTTTTCACACCTTTTCAGGCTCTTCATGTTTTTCAACACCGCTTCATGATCCTCCTATTTTTCAGACCGTTTCATGCTCCTCATATTTTTGACGCCTTTTGAAGCTCTTCATATTTTTCACATTTTTCAGGCTCTTCATGTTTTTCAGCACCACTTCATGCTCCTCCTATTTGTCAGACGGTTTCATTCTCCTCATATTTTTGACTCCTTTTGAAGCTCTTCATATATTTCACACCTTTTCAGGCTCTTCATGTTTTTCAACACTGCTTCATGATCCTCCTATTTTTCAGACCGTTTCATGCTCCTCATATTTTTGACACCTTTTGAAGCTCTTCATATTTTTCACACCTTTTCAGGCTCTTCATGTTTTTCAACACCGCTTCATGATCCTCCTATTTTTCAGACCGTTTCATGCTCCTCATATTTTTGACACCTTTTGAAGCTCTTCATATTTTTCACACCTTTTCAGGCTCTTCATGTTTTTCAACACCGCTTCATGCTCTTCCTATTTTTAAGACCGTTTCATTCTCCTCATATTTTTGACTCCTTTTGAAGCTCTTCATATATTTCACACCTTTTCAGGCTCTTCATTTTTTTCAACACCACTTCATGCTCCTCCTGTTTTTCAGACCCATTCATGCCCATCTCATTTTGACACCTTTTGAAGCTCTTCATATTTTGACTGCTTTTGAAGCTCTTCATATTTTTCACACCTTTTCAGGCTCTTCATATTTTTGAACACCGTTTCATAATCCTCCTATTTTTCAGACCGTTTCATGCTCCTCATATTTTTGACACCTTTTGAAGCTCTTCATATTTTTCACATCTTTTGATGCTCTTCATATTTTTCACACCTTTTCAGGCTCTTCATATTTTTGAACACCGTTTCATAATCCTCCTATTTTTCAGACCGTTTCATGCTCCTCATATTTTTGACACCTTTTGAAGCTCTTCATATTTTTCACAACTTTTGAAGCTCTTCATGTTTTTCACACGTTTTCAGGCTCTTCATGTTTTTCAACACCGCTTCATGCTCCTCCTACTTTTCAGACCATTTCATGCACCTCATATTTTTGACACCTTTTGAAGCTCTTCATGTTTTTCACACCTTTTGAAGCTCTTCATATTTTTCATATTTTTGAAGCTCTTCATATTTTCACACCTTTTCAGACTCTTCATGTTTTTCAACATTGCTCCTCCTATTTTTAAGACCGCTTCATGCTCATCTCATTTTTCACACTTTTGAAACTGTTCATATATTTCACACCTTTTGAAGCTCTTCAAATTTTGACAAGTTTTCAGGTTCTTCATGTTTTTCAACACCGCTTCATGCTCCTCCTATTTTTCAGACTATTTCATGCTCCACATATTTTTGACACGTTTTGAAGCCCTTCATATTTTTCACACTTTTTCAGGCTTTTTATGTTTTTGAACACCACTTCATGCTGCTCCTATATTTCACATCTTTTGAAGCTCGTCATATATTTCACACCTTTTCAGGCTCTTCATGTTTTGAACACCGTTTCATGCTCCTCCTATTTTTTAGACCGTTTCATGCTCCTCATAATTTTGACACCTTTTGAAGCTCTTCATATTTTTCACAACTTTTCAGGCTCTTCATGTTTTTCAACACCGTCTCATGCTACTCCTATTTTTCAGACCGTTTCATGCTCCTCATGTATTTCACACCTTTTGAAGCTTTTCACATTTTTCACATCTTTTCAGGCTCTTCATGTTTTTCAACACCGCTTCATGTTCCTCCTATTTTTCAGTCCATTTCATGCTCCTCATATTTTTGACACCTGTTGAAGCTCTTCATATTTTCCCACCTTTTCAGGCTCTTCATGTTTTTCAACACCGTTTCATGCTCCTCCTATTTTTCAGATCGTTTCATGCTCCTCATATTTTTACACCTTTTGAAGATCTTCATATTTTTCACAAGTTTTCAGGTTCTTCATGTTTTTCAACACCGCTTCATGCTCCTCCAATTTTTCACACCGTTTCATGCTCCACATATATTTGACACGTTTTGAAGCTCTTCATATTTTTCACACCTTAACAGGCTTTTTATATTTTTGAACACCGCTTCATGCTTCTCCTATATTTCATACCTTTTGAAGCTCTTCATATTTTTCACACCTTTTCAGGCTCTTCATGGTTTTCATCACCACTTCATGCTCCTCCTATTTTTCAGACCGTTTCATGCTCCTCATATATTTGACACCTTTTGTAGCTCTTCTTATATTTCACACCTTTTCAGGCTCTTCATGTTTTTAAACTACACTTCATGCTCCTCCAATTTTTCAGACCGCTTCATGCTCCTCATATTTATCACACCTTTTGAAGGTCTTCATATTTTTCACATCTTTTCAGGCTCCTCATGTTTTTGAACACCGCTTCATCCTCCTCCTATTTTTCAGATCGTTACATGCTCCTAATATTTTTGATACCTTATGAAGCTCTTCATATTTTTCACACTTTTTCAGGCTTTTCATGTTTTCCAACACCGCTTCATTCTCTTCCTATTTTTCAGACCGTTTCATGCTCATCTCATTTTTGACACCTTTTGAAGCTTTTCATATTTTTCAAAACATTTCGGCTCTTCATGTTTTTGAAAACCGCTTCATGCTCCTCCTATTTTTCAGAGAGTTTCATGCTCCTCATGTATTTCACACCTTTTGAAGCTCTTCAAATTTTTCACACCTTTTCAGGCTCTTCATATTTTTGATCACCGTTTCATGATCCTCCTAATTTTCAGACGGTATCATGCTCCTCATGTATTTCACACCTTTTGAAGCTCTTCAAATTTTTCACAACTTTTCAGGCTCTTCATGTTTTTGAACACAACTTCATGCCTCTCCTATATTTCAGACCGTTTCATGCTCCTCATATTTTGACATCTTTTGAAGCTCTTCATATTTTTCACATCTTTTGAAGCTCTTCATATTTTTCACACATTTTCAGGCTCTTCATGTTTTTCAACACCGCTTCATGCTCCTCCTAATTTTCAGAGAGTTTCATGCGCCTCATGTATTTCACACCTTTTGAAGGTCTTCATATTTTTCACAACTTTTCAGGCTCTTCATGTTTTTCAACACTGCTTCTTGCTCCTCCTAATTTTCAGAGAGTTTCATGCGCCTCATCTATTTCACACCTTTTGAAGCTCTTCATATTTTTCACAGGTTTTCAGGCTCGTCATGTTTTTGAACACCGCTTCATGCGCCTCCTATTTTTCAGACCGTTTCATGCTCCTCGTATTTTTGACAGATTTTGAAGCTTTTCATATTTTTCACACCTTTTCAGGCTCTTCAAGTTTTTCAACACCACTTCATGCTCCTCCTTTTTGCAGATCTTTTCATGCTCCTCATATTTTTGACACCTTTTGATGATCCTCATATTTTTGACACCTTTTCAGTCTCTTTTTTTTTTCAACACCACTTCATGCTCCTCCCATTTTTCAAACCGTTTCATGCTCATCTCATTTTTGACACCTTTTGAAGCTTTTCATATTTTTCACACCTTTTGAAGCTTTTCATATTTTTCACACCTTTTCAGGCTCTTCTTGCTTTTCAACACCGCTTCATGCTCCTAATATTTTTCAGACCGTTGCTTGCACCTCATATATTTCACAACTTTTGAAGCTCTTCATATTTTTCATACCTTTTGAAGCTCTTCATGTTTTTGAACACTGCTTCATGCTCCTCGTATTTTTCAGATCGTTTCATGTTCCTCATATTTTTGACACTTTTTGAGCTCTTCATATTCTTCAAACCTTTTCAGGCTCTTCATGTTTTCGAACTCGGCTTCATGCTCCTCCAATTTTTCAAACCGTTTCATGATCCTCATGTATTTCACAACTTTGAACCTCTTCATATTTTTCACACCTTTTCATGCTCTTCAAGTTTTTCAACATCACTTCATGCTCCTACTTTTTTGCAGACCGTTTCATTCTCCTCATATTTTTGACACCTTTTCAGGCTCTTCATGTTTTTGAACACCGCTTCATGCTACTCCTATTTTTCAGACCGTCTCATGCTCCTCATATTTTTGACACCTTTAGAAGCTCTTCATATTTTTCACACCTTTTCAGTCTCTTCTTTTTTTTCAACACCACTTCATGCTCCTCCTATTTTTCAGACCGTTTCATGCTCATCTCAATTTTGACACCTTTTGTAGCTCTTCATATTTTTCACACATTTTCAGGCTCTTCATGTTTTTGAAAACCGCTTCATGCTCCTCCTATTTTTCGAGAGTTTCATGCTCCTCATGTATTTCACACCTTTTGAAGCTCTTCATATTTTTCACACCTTTTCAGGCTCTTCATGTTTTTGATCACCGTTTCATGCTCCTCCTATTTTTCAGACCGTTTCATGCTCCTCATATGTATGACACCTTTTGAAGCTCTGCATATTTTTCACACCTTTTCATGCTCTTCATGTTTCTGAAAACCGCTTCTTGATCCTCCTCTTTTTCAGACCGTTTCATTCTCCTCATTTTTTTCACACCTTTTGAAGCTCTTCATATTTTTCACACCTTTTCATGCTCTTCATGTTTCTGAAAACCGCTTCATGATCCTCCTATTTTTCAGACCATTTCATTCTCCTCATATATTTCACAGCTTTTGAAGCTCTTCATATTTTTCACACCTTTTCAGGCTCTTCATGTTTTTGAACACTGCTTCATGCTCCTCGTATTTTTCAGATCGTTTCATGCTCCTCATATTTTTGACACTTTTTGAGCTCTTCATATTTTTCACACCTTTTCAGGCTCTTCATGTTTTTGAACACCGCTTCATGATCCTCCTGATTTTCAGACCGTTTCATGCTCTTCATATTTTTGAAACATTTTGAAGCTCTTCATATTTTTCACAGCTTTTCAGGCTCTTCATGTTTTTCACCACCACTTCATGCTCCTCCTATTTTTCAGACCGTTTCATGCTCATCTCATTTTTGTCACCTTTGAAGCTCTTCATATTTTTCACACCTTTTGAAGCTCTTCATATTTTTCACAAGTTTTCAGGCTCTTCATGTTTTTCAAAACCGTTTCATGCTGCTTCTATTTTTCAGACCGTTTCATGCTCCTCATATTTTTCACACCTTTTGAAGCTCTTCATATTTTTCACACCCTTTTAAGATACTCATGTTTTTCAAAACCGTTTCATGCTGCTTCTATTTTTCAGACCGTTTCATGCTCCTCATATTTTTCACACCTTTTGAAGCTCTTCATATTTTTCACACCCTTTTAAGATACTCATGTTTTTGAACACAGTTTCATGCTCCTCCTATTTTTCAGACCGTTTCATGCTCCGCATATTTTTGACACCTTTTGAAGCTCTTCATATTTTTCACACCTTTTCAGGCTCTTCATGTTTTTCAACACCGCTTCATGCTCCTCCTATTTTTCAGACCGTTTCATGTTCCTCATATTTTTGACACCTTTTGAAGCTCTTCATATTTTTCACAACATTTCAGGCTCTTCATGTTTTTCAACACCACTTCATGCACGTCCTATTTTTCAGACCGTTTCATGCTCATCTCATTTTTGACACCTTTTGAAGTTTTTCATATTTTTCACAACTTTTCAGGCTCTTCAAGTTTTTGAACACCGCTTCATGCTCCTCCTATTTTTCAGACCGTTTCATGCTCATCTCATTTTTGACACCTTTTGAAGCCTTTCATATTTTTCACAACTTTTCAGGCTCTTCATGTTTTTGAACATCGCTTCATGCTCCTCCTATTTTTCAAACCGTTTCATGCTCATCTCATTTTTGACACCTTTTGAAGCTCTTCATATTTTTCACACCTTTTCAGGCTCTTCATGTTTTTGAACACTTCTTCATGCTCTTCCTCTTTTTCAGACCATTTCATGCTCCTCATATTTTTGACACTTTTTGAAGCTCTTCATATTTTTCACTCATTTTCAGGCTCTTCATGATTTCAACACCGCTTCATGCTCCTCCTATTTTTCAGATATTTTAATGCTCATCTCCTTTTTGACACCTTTTGAAGCTCTTCATATTTTTCACACATTTTGAGGCCTTCATAGTTTTCACATTTTTGAAGCTCTTCATATTTTCCACACGTTTTCAGACTCTTCATGTTTTTTAACATCGCTTCATGCTCCTCCTATTTTTCACACCGTTTCATGCTCATCTCATTTTTGACGCCTTTTGAAGCTTTTCATATTTTTCAAAACTTTTCAGGCTCTTCATGTTTTGAACACCGCTTCATGGTAATCCTATTTTTGAAACCATATCATGCTCCTCATATTTTTCACACATTTTGAAGCTCTTCATATTTTTCAAACCTTTTCATACTCTTCATGTTTTTGAACACCACTTCATGCACCTTCTATTTTTCAGAGAGTTTCATGCTCCTCATGTATTTCACACCTTTTGAAGCTCTTCATATTTTTCACACCTTTTCAGGCTCTACATGTTTTTGAACACCGTTTCATGCTCCTCCTATTTTTCAGACGGTTTCATGCTCCTCATATTTTGACACCTTTTGAAGCTCTTCATATTTTTCACACTCTTTCAAGCTCTTCATGTTTTTCAACTCCACTTCATACTCCTCCTATTTTTCAGACCGTTTCATGTTCCTCATATTTTTGACACCTTTAGAAAATTTCATATTTGTCACACTTTTTCAGGCTCTTCATGTTTTTCAACACCGCTTCATGCTCCTCCTATTTTGCGACCGTTTCATGCTCCTCATATTTTTGACACCTTTTGAGGCTCTTCATATTTTTCACACCTTTTCAGGCTCTTCATGTTTTTGAACACCGCTTCATGCTCCTCCTATTTTTCAGACCGTTTCATACTCCTCATATTTTTGACACGTTTTGAGGCTCTTCATATTTTTCACACATTTTCAGGATCTTCATGTTTTTGAACACCGCTTCATGCTCCTCCAATTTTTCAGACCGTTTCATGCTCCTCATATATTTGACACCATTTAAAGCTATTCATATTTTTCACACATTTTCAGGCTTTTCATGTTTTTGAACACCGCTTCATGGTCCTCCTATTTTTCAGAACGTGTCATGCTCCTCATGTATTTCACACCTTTTGAAGCTCTTCATATTTTTCACACCTTTTGAAACTCTTCATATATTTCACACCTTTTCAAGCTCTTCATGTTTTTCAACACCGATTCATGATCCTACGAATTTTCAGACCTGTTCATGCTAATCTAATTTTTGACACCTTTTGAAGCTCTTCATATTTTTCACACCTTTTCAGGCTCTTCATTTTTTTCAACACCACTTCATGCTCCTCCTATTTTTCAGACCGTTTCATGCTCATCTCATTTTTGACATCTTTTGAAGCTCTTCATATTTTTCACAACTTTTGAAGCTCTTCATATTTTTCACACCTTTTAAAGCTCTTCATATTTTTCACACCTTTTCAGGCGCTTCATGTTTTTGAATACCGCTTCATGCTCCTCCTATTTTTCAGTGCGTTTCATGCTCCTCCTATTTTTCACACCTTTTGAAGCTCTTCATATTTTTCACACCTTTTCAGGCTCTTCATGATTTTCAACACCGCTTAATGCTCCTCGTATTTTTCAGACCGTTTCATGCTCATCTCATTTTTGACACCTTTTGAAGATCTTCATATTTTTCACATCTTTTGAAGCTCTTCATATTTTTCACATTTTTTAAATCTCTTCATATTTTTCACACCTTTTCAGGATCTTCAGGTTTTTGAACACCGCTTCATGCTCCTCCTATTTTTCAGACTGTTTCATGCTCCTCATATTTTTGACACCTTTTGAAGCTCTTCATATTTTTCACACCTTTTAAAGCTCTTCATATTTTTCACACCTTTTCAGGCTCTTCATGTTTTTCAACACCGCTTCATGCTCCTCCTATTTTTCCGACTGTTTCATGCTCCTCATATTTTTGACACCTTTTGAAGCTCTTCATATTTTTCACACCTTTTCAGGCTGTTAATGTTTTTGAACACCGCTTATGCTTGTCCTATTTTTCAGACCGTTCCATGCTCCTCATATTTTTGACACCTTTTGAAGCTCTTCATATTATTCACACCTTTTCAGTTTCTTCATGTTGTTCAACACCGCTTCATGCCTCTCCTATTTTTCAGACAGTTTCATGCTCTTCACATTTTTGACACCTTTTGAAGCTCTTCATGTATTTCACACCTTTTCAGGCTCTTCATGTTTTCCAACAACCCTTCATGCTCCTCGTATTTTTCAGTCCGTTTCATGCTCCTCATATTTTTGACACCTTTTGAAGCTCTTCATATTTCTCACACCTTTTCAGGTTCTTCATGTTTTTCAACACCGCTTCATGCTCCTCCTATTTTTCAGACGGTTTCATGCTCATCTCATTTTTGACACCTTTTGAAGCTCTTCATATTTTTCACATCTTTTGAAGCTGTTCATATTTTTCACACTTTTTCAGGCTCTGCATGTTTTCAACAACCTTTTTTGCTCCTCCTATTTTTCAGACGGTTTCATGCTCATCTCATTTTTGACAACTTTTGAAGCTCTTCATATTTTTCACACCTTTTGAAGCTCTTCTTATTTCTCACATTTTTGAAGCTCTTCATATTTTTCACACGTTTTCAGCCTCTTCATGTTTTTCAACACCGCTTCTTTCTCCTGCTATTTTTCAGACCGTTTCATACTCCTCATATTTTTGACACGTTTTGAGGCTCTTCATATTTTTCACACCTTTTCAGGCTCTTCATGTTTTTGAACACCGCTTCATGCTCCTCCTATTTTTCAGACCGTTTCATGCTCCTCATGTATTTCACACCTTTTGAAGCTCTTCATATTTTGCACCCCTTTTCAGGCTGTTAATGTTTTTCACAACCACTTCATGCTCCTCCTATTTTTCAGACCGTTTCATGACCCTCATATATTTGACATTTTTTGAGGTTCTTCATATTTTTCACACCTTTTCAGGCTCTTCATGTTTTTGAACACCGTTTCATGCTCCTCCTATTTTTCAGACCGTTTCATGCTCCTCATATTTTTGACACCTTTTGAGGCTCTTCATATTTTTCACACCTTTTCAGGCTCTTCATGTTTTTCAACACCGCTTCATGCTCCTCCTGTTTTTCAGACCGTTTCATGCTCCTCATATTTTTGACACATTCAGAACCTCTTCATATTTTTCTCACTATTTCAGGCTCTTCATGTTTTGATCACCGCTTCATGCTCCTCCGATTTTTCAGACCGTTTCATGCTCCTCATATTTTTACACCTTTTGAAGCTCTTCATATTTTTCACACCTTTTCAGACTTTTCATTTTTTTCAACACGACTTCATGCTTCTCCTATTTTTCAAACCGTTTCATGCTCATCTCATTTTGACACCTTTTGAAGCTCTTCATGTTTTTCACATCTTTTGAAGCTCTTCATATTTTTCACAACTTTTCAGGCTCTTTATGATTCTCAACAGCGCTTCATGCTCCTCCTATTTTTCAGACCGTTTCATGCTCCTCATATTTTTGACACCTTTTGAAGCTTTCATATTTTTCACACCTTTTCAGGCTCTTCATGTTTTTTAACACCACTTCATGCTCCTCCTTTTTTGCAGACAGTTTCATGCTAGTCATATTTTTGACACCTTTTGAAGCTCTTCATATTTCTCACACCTTTTCAGGCTCTTCATGTTTTTCAACAACGCTTCATGCTCCTCCGATTTTTCAGACGGTTTCATGCTCCTCATATTTTTGACACCTTTTGAAGCTTTTCATATTTTTCAAAACTTTTCAGGCTCTTCATGTTTTGAACACCGCTTCATGGTAATCCTATTTTTGAAACCATATCATGCTCCTCATATTTTTCACACATTTTGAAGCTCTTCATATTTTTCACACCTTTTCAGGCTCTTCATTTGTTTAAAGACCGTTTCATGCTCCTTCTATTATTCAGACCGTTTCATGCTCCTCATATTTTTGACACCTTTTGAAGCTCTTCATATTTTTCACACCTTTTCAGGTTCTTCATGTTTTTCAACACCGCTTCATGATCCTCCTATTTTTCAGACCGTTTCCTGCTCCTCATATATTTGACATTTTTTGAGGCTCTTCATATTTTTCACACCTTTTCAGGCTCTTCATGTTTTTCAACACCGCTTCATGATCCTCCTATTTTTCAGACCGTTTCATGCTCCTCATATTTTTGACGCCTTTTGAAGCTCTTCATATTTTTCACATTTTTCAGGCTCTTCATGTTTTTCAGCACCACTTCATGCTCCTCCTATTTGTCAGACGGTTTCATTCTCCTCATATTTTTGACTCCTTTTGAAGCTCTTCATATATTTCACACCTTTTCAGGCTCTTCATGTTTTTCAACACTGCTTCATGATCCTCCTATTTTTCAGACCGTTTCATGCTCCTCATATTTTTGACACCTTTTGAAGCTCTTCATATTTTTCACACCTTTTCAGGCTCTTCATGTTTTTCAACACCGCTTCATGATCCTCCTATTTTTCAGACCGTTTCATGCTCCTCATATTTTTGACACCTTTTGAAGCTCTTCATATTTTTCACACCTTTTCAGGCTCTTCATGTTTTTCAACACCGCTTCATGCTCTTCCTATTTTTAAGACCGTTTCATTCTCCTCATATTTTTGACTCCTTTTGAAGCTCTTCATATATTTCACACCTTTTCAGGCTCTTCATTTTTTTCAACACCACTTCATGCTCCTCCTGTTTTTCAGACCCATTCATGCCCATCTCATTTTGACACCTTTTGAAGCTCTTCATATTTTGACTGCTTTTGAAGCTCTTCATATTTTTCACACCTTTTCAGGCTCTTCATATTTTTGAACACCGTTTCATAATCCTCCTATTTTTCAGACCGTTTCATGCTCCTCATATTTTTGACACCTTTTGAAGCTCTTCATATTTTTCACATCTTTTGATGCTCTTCATATTTTTCACACCTTTTCAGGCTCTTCATATTTTTGAACACCGTTTCATAATCCTCCTATTTTTCAGACCGTTTCATGCTCCTCATATTTTTGACACCTTTTGAAGCTCTTCATATTTTTCACAACTTTTGAAGCTCTTCATGTTTTTCACACGTTTTCAGGCTCTTCATGTTTTTCAACACCGCTTCATGCTCCTCCTACTTTTCAGACCATTTCATGCACCTCATATTTTTGACACCTTTTGAAGCTCTTCATGTTTTTCACACCTTTTGAAGCTCTTCATATTTTTCATATTTTTGAAGCTCTTCATATTTTCACACCTTTTCAGACTCTTCATGTTTTTCAACATTGCTCCTCCTATTTTTAAGACCGCTTCATGCTCATCTCATTTTTCACACTTTTGAAACTGTTCATATATTTCACACCTTTTGAAGCTCTTCAAATTTTGACAAGTTTTCAGGTTCTTCATGTTTTTCAACACCGCTTCATGCTCCTCCTATTTTTCAGACTATTTCATGCTCCACATATTTTTGACACGTTTTGAATCCCTTCATATTTTTCACACTTTTTCAGGCTTTTTATGTTTTTGAACACCACTTCATGCTGCTCCTATATTTCACATCTTTTGAAGCTCGTCATATATTTCACACCTTTTCAGGCTCTTCATGTTTTGAACACCGTTTCATGCTCCTCCTATTTTTTAGACCGTTTCATGCTCCTCATAATTTTGACACCTTTTGAAGCTCTTCATATTTTTCACAACTTTTCAGGCTCTTCATGTTTTTCAACACCGTCTCATGCTACTCCTATTTTTCAGACCGTTTCATGCTCCTCATGTATTTCACACCTTTTGAAGCTTTTCACATTTTTCACATCTTTTCAGGCTCTTCATGTTTTTCAACACCGCTTCATGTTCCTCCTATTTTTCAGTCCATTTCATGCTCCTCATATTTTTGACACCTGTTGAAGCTCTTCATATTTTCCCACCTTTTCAGGCTCTTCATGTTTTTCAACACCGTTTCATGCTCCTCCTATTTTTCAGATCGTTTCATGCTCCTCATATTTTTACACCTTTTGAAGATCTTCATATTTTTCACAAGTTTTCAGGTTCTTCATGTTTTTCAACACCGCTTCATGCTCCTCCAATTTTTCACACCGTTTCATGCTCCACATATATTTGACACGTTTTGAAGCTCTTCATATTTTTCACACCTTAACAGGCTTTTTATATTTTTGAACACCGCTTCATGCTTCTCCTATATTTCATACCTTTTGAAGCTCTTCATATTTTTCACACCTTTTCAGGCTCTTCATGGTTTTCATCACCACTTCATGCTCCTCCTATTTTTCAGACCGTTTCATGCTCCTCATATATTTGACACCTTTTGTAGCTCTTCTTATATTTCACACCTTTTCAGGCTCTTCATGTTTTTAAACTACACTTCATGCTCCTCCAATTTTTCAGACCGCTTCATGCTCCTCATATTTATCACACCTTTTGAAGGTCTTCATATTTTTCACATCTTTTCAGGCTCCTCATGTTTTTGAACACCGCTTCATCCTCCTCCTATTTTTCAGATCGTTACATGCTCCTAATATTTTTGATACCTTATGAAGCTCTTCATATTTTTCACACTTTTTCAGGCTTTTCATGTTTTCCAACACCGCTTCATTCTCTTCCTATTTTTCAGACCGTTTCATGCTCATCTCATTTTTGACACCTTTTGAAGCTTTTCATATTTTTCAAAACATTTCAGCTCTTCATGTTTTTGAAAACCGCTTCATGCTCCTCCTATTTTTCAGAGAGTTTCATGCTCCTCATGTATTTCACACCTTTTGAAGCTCTTCAAATTTTTCACACCTTTTCAGGCTCTTCATGTTTTTGATCACCGTTTCATGATCCTCCTAATTTTCAGACGGTATCATGCTCCTCATGTATTTCACACCTTTTGAAGCTCTTCAAATTTTTCACAACTTTTCAGGCTCTTCATGTTTTTGAACACAACTTCATGCCTCTCCTATATTTCAGACCGTTTCATGCTCCTCATATTTTGGCATCTTTTGAAGCTCTTCATATTTTTCACATCTTTTGAAGCTCTTCATATTTTTCACACATTTTCAGGCTCTTCATGTTTTTCAACACCGCTTCATGCTCCTCCTAATTTTCAGAGAGTTTCATGCGCCTCATGTATTTCACACCTTTTGAAGGTCTTCATATTTTTCACAACTTTTCAGGCTCTTCATGTTTTTCAACACTGCTTCTTGCTCCTCCTAATTTTCAGAGAGTTTCATGCGCCTCATCTATTTCACACCTTTTGAAGCTCTTCATATTTTTCACAGGTTTTCAGGCTCGTCATGTTTTTGAACACCGCTTCATGCGCCTCCTATTTTTCAGACCGTTTCATGCTCCTCGTATTTTTGACAGATTTTGAAGCTTTTCATATTTTTCACACCTTTTCAGGCTCTTCAAGTTTTTCAACACCACTTCATGCTCCTCCTTTTTGCAGACCTTTTCATGCTCCTCATATTTTTGACACCTTTTGATGATCCTCATATTTTTGACACCTTTTCAGTCTCTTTTTTTTTTCAACACCACTTCATGCTCCTCCCATTTTTCAAACCGTTTCATGCTCATCTCATTTTTGACACCTTTTGAAGCTTTTCATATTTTTCACACCTTTTGAAGCTTTTCATATTTTTCACACCTTTTCAGGCTCTTCTTGCTTTTCAACACCGCTTCATGCTCCTAATATTTTTCAGACCGTTGCTTGCACCTCATATATTTCACACCTTTTGAAACTCTTCATATTTTTCACACCTTTTCAGGCTCTTCATGTTTTTCAACTCTGCTTCATGCTCCTCCTATTTTTAGACCGTTGCATGCTCCTCATATTTTTGACACCTTTTGAAGCTCTTCATATTCTTCACACTTTTCAGGCTCTTCATGTTTTTGAACACCGCTTAATGCTCCTCCTATTTTTCAGACCGTTTCATGCTCCTAATATTTTCCACACCTATTGAAGCTCTTCATATTTTTCACAACTTTTCAGGCTCTTCATGTTTTTGAACACCGCTTCATGCCCCTCCTATTTTTCAGACGGTTTCTTGCTCCTCATATTTTTAACACCTTTTGAAGCTCTTCATATTTTTCACACCTTTCCAGGCTTTTCATGTATTTGAACACGCTTCATGCTTCTCCTTGTTTTCAGACCGTTTTTTGCTCCTCATATTTTTGACACCTTTTGAAGCTATTCATATTTTTCACACGTTTTCAGCTCTTCATGTTTTTCAACACCGCATCATGCTCTTCCTATTTTTCAGACCGTTTCAAGTTCATCTCTTTTTTGACAACTTTTGAAGCTTTTCATATTTTTCACAACATTTCAGGCTCTTCATGTTTTTGAACACCGCTTCATGCTCCTCCTAATGTTCAGAGAGTTTCATGCTCCTCATATATTTCACACCTTTTGAAGCTCTTCATATTTTTCACACCTTTTCAGACTCTTCATGTTTTTCCACACCACTTCATGCTTCTCCTATTTTTCACCCCGTTTCATGCTCCTCATATTTTTGACACGTTTTGAAGCTCTTCATATTTTTCACAACATTTCAGGCTCTTCATGTTTTTGAACACCACTACATGCTCCTCCTATTTTTTAGACAGTTTCATGCTCCTCATATTTTTCACACCTTTTGAAGCTCTTTATTTTATTCGCACATTTTCAGGCTCTTCATGTATTTGAACACCGTTTCATGCTCCTCCTATTTTTCAGACCGTTTCATGCTCTTCATATATTTGACACCTTTTGAAGCTCTTCATATTTTTCACATTTCTGAAGCTCTTCATATTTTTCACACCTTTTCAGGCTCTTCATGTTTTTGAACACCACTACATGCTCCTCCTATTTTTTAGACAGTTTCATGCTCCTCATATTTTTCACACCTTTTGAAGCTCTTCATTTTATTCGCACATTTTCAGGCTCTTCATGTATTTGAACACCGTTTCATGCTCCTCCTATTTTTCAGACCGTTTCATGCTCCTCATATTTTTGACACCTTTTGAAGCTCTTCATATTTCTCACAGCTTTTCAGGCTCTTCATGTTTTTCAACACCACTTCATGCTCCTCCTATTTTTCACACCGTTTCGTTCTCCTCATATTTTTGACACCTTTTGAAGCTCTTCATATATTTCACACCTTTTCAGGCTCTTCATTTTTTTCAACACCACTACATGCTCCTCCTATTTTTCACATCGTTTCATGCTCATCTCATTTTTGACACATTTGAAGCTCTTCATATTTTTCACACCTTTTGAAGCTCTTCATATTTTTCACACGTTTTCAGGCTCTTCATGTTTTTCAACACCTCTTCATGCTCCTCCCATTTTTCAGACCGTTTCATGCTCCTCATATTTTTGACACGTTTTGAAGCTCTTCATATCTTTCATACCTTTTCAGACTCTTCAGGTTTTTCAACACCCCTTCATGCTCCTCCTGTTTTTCAGAATGTTTCCTGTTCCTCCTTTTTTTCAGATCATTTCATGCTCCTCATATTTTTGACACCTTTTGAAGCTCTTCATATTTTTCACACCTTTTCAGGCTCTTCATGTTTTTCAACACAGCTTCATGCTCCTCCTATTTTTCAGACCTTTTCATGCTCCTCATATTTTTGACTCCTTGTGAAGCTCTTCATATTTTTCACACATTTTCATGCTCTTCATATTTTTCAACACCGTGTCATGCTCCTCCTATTTAACAGACCGTGTCATGCTCCTCATATTTTTCACACCTTTAAAGCTCTTCATATTTTCCTCACATTTTAAGGCTCTTCATGTTTTTCAGCACCGTGTCATGCTCCTCCTATTTTTCAGACGGTATCATGCTCTTCATAATTTTCACACCTTTAAAGCTCTTCATATTTTTCACGCCTTTTAAGGCTCGTCATATTTTTGAACACCTCTTCATGCTCCTCCTATTTTTCAGACCGTTTCATGTTCCTGCTATTTTTCAGATCTTTTCATGCTCCTGATATTTTTGACACCTTTTGAAGCTCTTCATATTTTTCACACCTTTTCAGGCTCTTCATGGTTTTCAACACCACTTCATGCTCCTCGTATTTTTCAGACCGTTTCATGCTCCTCATATTTTTGACACCTTTTGAAGCTCTGCATATTTTTCACACCTTTTCAGGCTCTTCATGATTTTCAACACCACTTCATGGTCCTCCCATGTTTCAGACCGTTTCATGCTCCTCATATTTTTGACACGTTTTGGGGCTCTCATATTTTTCACACCATTCCAGGCTCTTCATATTTTTGAACACCGTTTCATGCTCCTCCTATTTTTCAGACCGTTTCATGCTCCTCATATTTTTGACACCTTTTGAAGCTCTTCATATTTTTCATACCTTTTCAGGCTCTCCATATTTTTGAACACTGCTTCATGCTCCTCCTATTTTTGAGACCGTTTCATGCTCCTCATATTTTTGACACCATTTGAAGCTCTTCATATTTGACACACCTTTTCAGGCTCTTCATGTTTTTGAACACCGCTTTATCCTCCTCCTATTTTTCAGACCGTTCCCTGCTCTTCATATTTTTCAAACCTTTTGAAGATCTTCATATTTTTCACACCTTTTCAGGCTCTTCATGTTTTTAAACACCGCTTCATGCTCCTTCTCTTTTTCAGACCGTTTCATGTTCCTCATATTTTTGACACATTTTGAAGCTCTTCATATTTTTCATACCTTTTCAGGCTCTCCATATTTTTGAACACCGCTTCATGCTCCTCCTATTTTTCAGACCATTTCATGTTCCTGCTATTTTTCAGATCTTTTCATGCTCCTGATATTTTTGACACCTTTTGAAGCTCTTCATATTTTTCACACCTTTTCATGCTCTTCATGGTTTTCAACACCACTTCATGCTCCTCGTATTTTTCAGACCGTTTCATGCTCCTCATATTTTTGACACCTTTTGAAGCTCTGCATATTTTTCACACCTTTTCAGGCTCTTCATGATTTTCAACACCACTTCATGGTCCTCCCATGTTTCAGACCGTTTCATGCTCCTCATATTTTTGACACCTTTTGAAGCTCTTCATATATTTCATACCTTTTCAGACTCTTCATGTTTTTGAACACCGCTTCATGCTCCTCCTGTTTTTCAGAATGTTTCCTGTTCCTCCTTTTTTTCAGATCATTTCATGCTCCTGTTATTTTTCACACCTTTTCAGGCTCTTCATGTTTTTCAACACCGCTTCATGCTCCTCCTATTTATCAGACCGTGTCATGCTCCTCATATTTTTCACACCTTTAAAGCTTTTCATATTTTCCTCACATTTTAGGCTCTTCATGTTTTTCAACACCGTGTCATGCTCCTCCTATTTTTCAGACGGTATCATGCTCTTCATAATTTTCACACCTTTAAAGCTCTTCATATTTTTCACGCCTTTTAAGGCTCGTCATATTTTTGAACACCACTTCATGCTCCTCCTATTTTTCAGACCGTTTCATGTTCCTGCTATTTTTCAGATCATTTCATGCTCCTGATATTTTTGACACCTTTTGAAGCTCTTCATAGTTTTCACACCTTTTTAGGCTCTTCATGTTTTTCAACACCGCTTCATGCTCCTCCTATTTTTCAGACCTTTTCATGCTCCTCTTATTTTTGACTCCTTTTGAAGCTCTTCATATTTTTCACACCTTTTCAGGCTCTTCATCTTTTTCAACACCACTTCATGCTCCTCCTATTTTTCAGACCGTTTCAGGCTCCTCATATTTTTGACAGCTTTAGAATCTCTTCATATTTTTCACACATTTTCATGCTCTTCATGTTTTTCAACACCGTGTCATGCTCCTCCTATTTTTCACACCTTTAAAGCTCTTCATATTTTTCACACATTTTAAGGTTCTTCATGTTTTTCAACACCATGTCATGCTCCTCCTATTTTTCAGACGGTTTCATGCTCCTCATAATTTTTACACCTTTAAAGCTCTTAATATTTTTCACACATTTTAAGGTTCTTCATGTTTTTGAACACCACTTCATGCTCCTCCTATTTTTCAGACCGTTTCATGCTCCTCATATTTTTCACACCTTTTGAAGCTCTTCATATTTTTAACACCTTTTCAGACTCTTCATGTTTTTGAACAGTGCTTCATGCTCCTCCTATTTTTCAGACCTTTTCATACTCCTCCTATTTTTCAGGCAGTTTCATGCTCCTCATATTTTGACACCTTTTGAAGCTCTTCATATTTTTAACACTTTTTCAGGCTGTTCAAGTTTTTGAACACCATTTCATGCTCCTCATATTTTTGAAACCTTTTGAAGCTCTTCATATTTTTCACACCTTTTCAGACTCTTCATGTTTTTCCACACCACTTCATGCTTCTCCTATTTTTCAGCCCGTTTCATGCTCCTCATATTTTTGACACGTTTTGAAGCTCTTCATATTTTTCACAACATTTCAGGCTCTTCATGTTTTTGAACACCACTACATGCTCCTCCTATTTTTTAGACAGTTTCATGCTCCTCATATTTTTCACACCTTTTGAAGCTCTTTATTTTATTCGCACATTTTCAGGCTCTTCATGTATTTGAACACCGTTTCATGCTCCTCCTATTTTTCAGACCGTTTCATGCTCTTCATATATTTGACACCTTTTGAAGCTCTTCATATTTTTCACATTTCTGAAGCTCTTCATATTTTTCACACCTTTTCAGGCTCTTCATGTTTTTGAACACCACTACATGCTCCTCCTATATTTTAGACAGTTTCATGCTCCTCATATTTTTCACACCTTTTGAAGCTCTTCATTTTATTCGCACATTTTCAGGCTCTTCATGTATTTGAACACCGTTTCATGCTCCTCCTATTTTTCAGACCGTTTCATGCTCCTCATATTTTTGACACCTTTTGAAGCTCTTCATATTTCTCACAGCTTTTCAGGCTCTTCATGTTTTTCAACACCACTTCATGCTCCTCCTATTTTTCACACCGTTTCGTTCTCCTCATATTTTTGACACCTTTTGAAGCTCTTCATATATTTCACACCTTTTCAGGCTCTTCATTTTTTTCAACACCACTACATGCTCCTCCTATTTTTCACATCGTTTCATGCTCATCTCATTTTTGACACATTTGAAGCTCTTCATATTTTTCACACCTTTTGAAGCTCTTCATATTTTTCACACGTTTTCAGGCTCTTCATGTTTTTCAACACCTCTTCATGCTCCTCCCATTTTTCAGACCGTTTCATGCTCCTCATATTTTTGACACGTTTTGAAGCTCTTCATATCTTTCATACCTTTTCAGACTCTTCAGGTTTTTCAACACCCCTTCATGCTCCTCCTGTTTTTCAGAATGTTTCCTGTTCCTCCTTTTTTTCAGCTCATTTCATGCTCCTCATATTTTTGACACCTTTTGAAGCTCTTCATATTTTTCACACCTTTTCAGGCTCTTCATGTTTTTCAACACAGCTTCATGCTCCTCCTATTTTTCAGACCTTTTCATGCTCCTCATATTTTTGACTCCTTGTGAAGCTCTTCATATTTTTCACACATTTTCATGCTCTTCATATTTTTCAACACCGTGTCATGCTCCTCCTATTTAACAGACCGTGTCATGCTCCTCATATTTTTCACACCTTTAAAGCTCTTCATATTTTCCTCACATTTTAAGGCTCTTCATGTTTTTCAACACCGTGTCTTGCTCCTCCTATTTTTCAGACGGTATCATGCTCTTCATAATTTTCACACCTTTAAAGCTCTTCATATTTTTCACGCCTTTTAAGGCTCGTCATATTTTTGAACACCTCTTCATGCTCCTCCTATTTTTCAGACCGTTTCATGTTCCTGCTATTTTTCAGATCTTTTCATGCTCCTGATATTTTTGACACCTTTTGAAGCTCTTCATATTTTTCACACCTTTTCAGGCTCTTCATGGTTTTCAACACCACTTCATGCTCCTCGTATTTTTCAGACCGTTTCATGCTCCTCATATTTTTGACACCTTTTGAAGCTCTGCATATTTTTCACACCTTTTCAGGCTCTTCATGATTTTCAACACCACTTCATGGTCCTCCCATGTTTCAGACCGTTTCATGCTCCTCATATTTTTGACACGTTTTGGGGCTCTCATATTTTTCACACCATTCCAGGCTCTTCATATTTTTGAACACCGTTTCATGCTCCTCCTATTTTTCAGACCGTTTCATGCTCCTCATATTTTTGACACCTTTTGAAGCTCTTCATATTTTTCATACCTTTTCAGGCTCTCCATATTTTTGAACACTGCTTCATGCTCCTCCTATTTTTGAGACCGTTTCATGCTCCTCATATTTTTGACACCATTTGAAGCTCTTCATATTTGACACACCTTTTCAGGCTCTTCATGTTTTTGAACACCGCTTTATCCTCCTCCTATTTTTCAGACCGTTCCCTGCTCTTCATATTTTTCAAACCTTTTGAAGATCTTCATATTTTTCACACCTTTTCAGGCTCTTCATGTTTTTAAACACCGCTTCATGCTCCTTCTCTTTTTCAGACCGTTTCATGTTCCTCATATTTTTGACACATTTTGAAGCTCTTCATATTTTTCATACCTTTTCAGGCTCTCCATATTTTTGAACACCGCTTCATGCTCCTCCTATTTTTCAGACCGTTTCCTGTTCCTGCTATTTTTCAGATCTTTTCATGCTCCTGATATTTTTGACACCTTTTGAAGCTCTTCATATTTTTCACACCTTTTCATGCTCTTCATGGTTTTCAACACCACTTCATGCTCCTCGTATTTTTCAGACCGTTTCATGCTCCTCATATTTTTGACACCTTTTGAAGCTCTGCATATTTTTCACACCTTTTCAGGCTCTTCATGATTTTCAACACCACTTCATGGTCCTCCCATGTTTCAGACCGTTTCATGCTCCTCATATTTTTGACACCTTTTGAAGCTCTTCATATATTTCATACCTTTTCAGACTCTTCATGTTTTTGAACACCGCTTCATGCTCCTCCTGTTTTTCAGAATGTTTCCTGTTCCTCCTTTTTTTCAGATCATTTCATGCTCCTGTTATTTTTCACACCTTTTCAGGCTCTTCATGTTTTTCAACACCGCTTCATGCTCCTCCTATTTATCAGACCGTGTCATGCTCCTCATATTTTTCACACCTTTAAAGCTTTTCATATTTTCCTCACATTTTAGGCTCTTCATGTTTTTCAACACCGTGTCATGCTCCTCCTATTTTTCAGACGGTATCATGCTCTTCATAATTTTCACACCTTTAAAGCTCTTCATATTTTTCACGCCTTTTAAGGCTCGTCATATTTTTGAACACCACTTCATGCTCCTCCTATTTTTCAGACCGTTTCATGTTCCTGCTATTTTTCAGATCATTTCATGCTCCTGATATTTTTGACACCTTTTGAAGCTCTTCATAGTTTTCACACCTTTTTAGGCTCTTCATGTTTTTCAACACCGCTTCATGCTCCTCCTATTTTTCAGACCTTTTCATGCTCCTCTTATTTTTGACTCCTTTTGAAGCTCTTCATATTTTTCACACCTTTTCAGGCTCTTCATCTTTTTCAACACCACTTCATGCTCCTCCTATTTTTCAGACCGTTTCAGGCTCCTCATATTTTTGACAGCTTTAGAATCTCTTCATATTTTTCACACATTTTCATGCTCTTCATGTTTTTCAACACCGTGTCATGCTCCTCCTATTTTTCACACCTTTAAAGCTCTTCATATTTTTCACACATTTTAAGGTTCTTCATGTTTTTCAACACCATGTCATGCTCCTCCTATTTTTCAGACGGTTTCATGCTCCTCATAATTTTTACACCTTTAAAGCTCTTAATATTTTTCACACATTTTAAGGTTCTTCATGTTTTTGAACACCACTTCATGCTCCTCCTATTTTTCAGACCGTTTCATGCTCCTCATATTTTTCACACCTTTTGAAGCTCTTCATATTTTTAACACCTTTTCAGACTCTTCATGTTTTTGAACAGTGCTTCATGCTCCTCCTATTTTTCAGACCTTTTCATACTCCTCCTATTTTTCAGGCAGTTTCATGCTCCTCATATTTTGACACCTTTTGAAGCTCTTCATATTTTTAACACTTTTTCAGGCTGTTCAAGTTTTTGAACACCATTTCATGCTCCTCATATTTTTGAAACCTTTTGAAGCTCTTCATATTTTTAACAACTTTTCAGACTCTTCATGTTTTCGAACAGCGCTTCATGCTCCTCCTATTTTTCAGACATTTTCATACTCCTCCTATTTTTCAAGCAGTTTCATGCTCCTCATATTTTGACACCTTTTGAAGCTCTTCATATTTTTCACAACTTTTCAGGCTCTTCATGTTTATTAACACCATTTCATGCTCCTCCTGTTTTTCAGCCCATTTCATGCTCATCTCATTTTTGACACCTGTTGAAGCTCTTCATATTTCTCACACCTTTTGAAGCTCTTCATTTATTTCACTCCTTTACAGGCTCTTCATGTTTTTCAACACCGCTTCATGCTCCTCCTATTTTTTAGACCATTTCATGCTCCTCATATATTACACACCTTTTGAAACTCTTCATATTTTTCACACCTTTTCAGGCTCTTCATGTTTTCGAACATGGCTTCATGCTCCTCTTATTTTTTCAGACCGTTTCATGCTCCTCATATTTTTGAACACCTTTTGGAGCTCTTCGTATTTTTCACACCTTTTCAGGCTCTTCATGTTTTTCAACACCGCTTCATGCTACTCCTTTATTTCAGACAGTTTCATTCTCCTCCTATTTTTGACACCTTTGAAGCTCTTCATATATTTCACACCTTTTCAAGCTCTTCATGTTTTTGAACACCGATTCATGCTCCTCCTATTTTTCAGACCGTTTCATGCTCCTCCTATTTTTCAGGCCGTTTCATGCTCCTCATATTTTGACACATTTTGAAGCTCTTCATATTTTTCACGCCTTTTAAGGCTCGTCATATTTTTGAACACCACTTCATGCTCCTCGTATTTTTCAGACCGTTTCATGTTCCTGCTATTTTTCAGATCATTTCATGCTCCTGATATTTTTGACACCTTTTGAAGCTCTTCATATATTTCACAGCTTTTCAGGCTCTTCAAGTTTTTGAACATCGTTTCATGCTCCTCCTATTTTTCAGAACGTTCCATGCTCCTCATATTTTTCACACGTTTTGCAGCTCTTCATATTTTTCACACCTTTTCTGGGTCTTCATATATTTCAACACCACTTCATGCTTCTCCTATTTTTTAGAATGTTTAATGCTCCTCATAATTTTGACACCTTTTGAAACTCTTCATATTTTTCAAACCTTTTCAGACTCTTCATGTTTTTCAACAACAATTCATGCTCCTCCTATTTTTCACACCGTTTCATGCTCCTCATATTTTTGACATCTTTTGAAGCTCTTCATATATTTCACACCTTTTCATACTCTTCATGTTTTTCACCAGTGCGTCATTCTCCTCCTATTTTTCAGACCGTTTCATGCTCCTCATATTTTTGACACCTTTTGAAGCTCTTCATATTTTTCACAGCTTTTCATGCTCTTCATGTTTTTGAACACCCCTTCATGCACCTCTTCTTTTTCAGACCGTTTCATACTCCTCATATTTTTGACACCTTTTGAAGCTCTTCATATATTTCACAACTTTTCAGGCTCTTCATGTTTATCAACACCATTTCATGCTCCTCCTGTTTTTCAGCCCATGTCATGCTCATCTCATTTTTGACACCTTTTGAAGCTCTTCATATTTTTCACAGCTTTTCAGGCTCTTCATGTTTTTCAACACCGCTTCATGCTCCTCCTTTATTTCAGACAATTTCATTCTCCTCCTATTTTTGACACCTTTGAAGCTCTTCATATATTTCACACCTTTTCAAGCTCTTCGTGTTTCTGAACAACGATTCATGCTCCTCCTATTTTTCAGACCGTTTCATGCTCCTCCTATTTTCACGCCGTTTCATGCTCCTCATATTTTGACACATTTTGAAGCTCTTCGTATTTTTCACACATTTTCAGGCTCTTCATGTTTTTGAATACCACGGCATGCTCCTCCTATTTTTCAGACCGTTTCATGCTCCTCATATTTGACAAGTTTTGAAGCTCTTCTTATATTTCACACCTTTTCAGGCACTTCATGTTTTTCAAAACCGCTTCCTTTTCCTCCTATTTTTCAGAACGTTTCATGCTCCTCATATTTTTGATACCTTTTGAAGCTCTTCATATTTTTCACACCTTTTCATGCTCTTCATGTTTTCAACACCGATTCATGCTCCTCCTATTTTTCAGACCGTTTCATGCTCCTCCTATTTTTCAGGCCGTTTCATGCTCCTCATATTTTGACACATTTTGAAGCTCTTCATAGTTTTCACACCTTTTCAGGCTCTTCATGTTTTTGAATTCGGCTTCATGCTCCTCCTATATTTCACTCCGTTTCATGCTCCTCATAGTTTTGACACCTTTTGAATATCTTCATATTTTTCACACCTTTTCAGGCTCTTCATGTTTTTGAACACTGCTTCATGCTCCTCCTATTTTTCAGACCGCTTCTTGCTCCTCATATTTTTGACTTCTTTTGAAGCTCTTCATATTTTTCACACGTTTTCAGGCTCTTCATGTTTTTCAACACCGCTTCATTCTCCTCCTATATTTCAGACAGTTTCTTGCTCCTCCTATTTTTGGAACCTTTTGAAGCTCTTCATTTATTTCACTCCTTTACAGGCTCTTCATGTTTTTCAACACCGCTTCAAGCTCCTCCTATTTTTCAGACCGTTTCATGCTCCTCATAGTTTTGACACCTTTGAAGCTCTTCATATTTTTCACACCGTTTCAGGCTCTTCATGTTTTTCAACAGCGCTTCAGGCTCCTCCTATTTTTCAGACCATTTCATGCGCCTCATATTTTTGACACCTTTTGAAGCTCTTCATATTTTTCACACCTTTTCAGGCTCTTCATGTTTTTGAACACCGCTTCATGCTCCTCCTATTTTTCAGACCGTTTCATGCTCCTCATATTTTTGACACCTTTTGAAGCTCTTCATATTTTTCACACCTTTTCATGCTCTTCATGTTTTTCAACACCGCTTCATGCTCCTCCTATTTTCAGACCGTTTCATGCTCCTCATAGTTTTGACACCTTTTGAAGCACTTCATATTTTTCACACCTTTTCAGGCTCTTCATGTTTCTCAACACGGCTTCCTGCTCCTCCTATTTTTCAGACCATTTCATGCTCCTCATAATTTTGACACGTTTCGAAGCTCTTCATATTTTTGACACCATTTCAAGCTCTTCATGTTTTTCAACACCGCGTCATGCCCCTCCTATTTTCAGACCGTTTCATGCTCCTCATATTTTTGACGTCTTTTGAAGCTGTTCACATTTTTCACACCTTTTAATGCTCTTCATGTTTTTCAACACTACTGCATCTCCTCTTATTTTTCAGACCGTTTCAAGCTCCTCATATTTGAGAAGTTGTGAAGCTCTTCATATATTTCACACATTTTCAGGCACTTCATATTTTTCAAAACCGCTTCATGCTCCTCCTATTTTTCAGAACGTTTCATGCTCCTCATATTTTTGACACCTTTTGAAGCTTTTCATATTTTTCACAACATTTCAGGCTCTTCATGTTATTGAACACCGCTTCATGCTCCTCCTATATTTCAGAGAGTTTCATGCTCCTCATGAATTTCACACCTTTTGAAGCTCTTCATAATTTTCATACCTTTTCAGGCTCTTCAGGTTTTTCAACACCGCTTCATGCTCCTCCTATTTTTCAGACCGTTTCATGCTCCTCATATTTTTGACACCTTTTGAAGCTCTTCATATTTTTCACAACTTTTCAGGCTCTTCATGTTTTTGAACACCGCTTCATGCTCCTCCTATTTTTCAGACCGTTTCATTCTGCTCATATTTTTGACAACTTTTGAAGCTCTTCATATTTGTCATATCTTTTCAGGCTCTTCATGTTTTTGAACACCGCTTCATGCTCCTCTTATTTTTCATACCGTTTCATGCTCATTTCATTTTTGGCACCTTTTGAAGCTCTTCATATTTTTCACAC
This sequence comes from Dama dama, assembly GCF_033118175.1. Lineage (NCBI taxonomy): Eukaryota > Metazoa > Chordata > Mammalia > Artiodactyla > Cervidae > Dama > Dama dama. The sequence continues at coordinate 1,998,909 of NW_026870925.1, read as the reverse complement.
CTTTTCAAGCTCTTCATGTTTTTCAACACCGTTTCATGCTCCTCCTATTTTTCAGGCCGTTTCATGCTCATCTCATTTTTGACACCTTTTGAAACTCTTCATATTCTTCACACATTTTGAAGCTTTTCATATTTTTTCACACGTTTTCAGACTCTTCATGTTTTTCAACACCGCTTCATGCTCCTCCTATTTTTCAGACCGTTTCATGCTCCTCATATTTTTGACACCTTTTGAAGCTCTTCATATTTTTCACACTTTTCTGGCTCTTCATGTTTTTCAACACCACTTCCTGCTCCTCCTATTTTTCAGACCGTTTCATGCTCCTCATGTATTTCACACCTTTTGAAGCTCTTCATATTTTTCACACCTTTTCAGGCTCTTCATGTTTTTAATCACCGTTTCATCCTCCTCTAATTTTTCAGACCGTTTCATGCTTCTCATATATTTGACACATTTTGAAGCTCTGAATATTTTTCACACATTTTCAGGCTCTTCATGTTTTTGAACACTGCTTCATAATCCTCCTATTTTTCAGTCGGTTTCATGCTCTTCATATGTTTGACACCGTTTGAAGCTCTTCATATTTTTCACACTTTTTCAGCTCTTCATGTTTTTGAACACCATTTCATGCCACTTCTATTTTTCAGACCGTTTCATGCTCCTCATATTCTTCATACCTTTTGAAGCTCTTCATATTTTTCACACCTTTTCAGGCTCTTCATATTTTTGAACACCGCTTCTCGCTCCTCCTATTTTAAGACCGTTTCATGCTCATCTCATTTTTCACACCTTTTGTAGCTCTTCATATTTTTCACACGTTTTCAGGCTCTTCATGTTTTTCAACACCGTTTCTTGATCCTCCTATTTTTCAGTCCGTTTCATTCTCATCTCATTTTTATCACCTTTTGGAGCTTTTCATATTTTTCACAACTTTTCAGGCTCTTCATGTTTTTGAACACCGCTTCATGCTCCTCCTATTTTTCAGAGAGTTTCATACTCCTCGTGTATTTCACACATTTTGAAGGTCTTCATATTTTTCACATCTTTTCAGGCTCTTCATCTTTTTCCACACCACTTCATGCTTCTCCTATTTTTCAGCCCGTTTCATGCTCCTCATGTATTTCACACCTTTTGAAGCTCTTCATATTTTTCACACCTTTTCAGGCTCTTCATGTTTTTCAACACCGCTTCATGCTCCGCCTATTTTTCAGACCGTTTCATGCTTCTCATATTTTTGACACCTTTTGAAGCTCTTCATATTTTTCACAACTTTTCAGGCTCTTCATGTTTTTGAACACCACTTCATGCTCCTCCTTTTTTTCAGACCGTTTCATGCTCCTCATATTTTTGACACCTTTTGAAGCTCTTCATATTTTTCACACCTTTTCAGGCTCTTCATGTTTTTGAACACCGCTTCATGCTCCTCTTATTTTTCAGACCGTTTCATGCTCATCTCATTTTTGACACCTTTTGAATCTCTTCATATTTTTCACACCTTTACAGGCTCATCCTGATTTTCAACACCGTTTTATGATCCTCCTATTTTTAAGACTTTTTCATGCTCATCTCATTTTTGACACCTTTTGAAGCTCTTCAAATTTTTCACACCTTTTGAAGCTCTTCATATTTTTCATATTTTTGAAGCTCTTCATATTTTCACACGTTTTCAGGCTCTTCATGTTTTTCAACACCGCTTCATGCTATTTCTATTTTTCAGAAAGTTTCATGCTCCTCATATATTTCACACCTTTTGAAGCTCTTCATATTTTTCAAACCTTTTCAGGCTCTTCATGTTTTTCCACACCCCTTCATGCTTCTCCTATTTTTCAGCCTGTTTCAAGCTCCTCATATTTTTGACACCTTTTGAAGCTTTTCATATTTTTCACACCTTTTCAGGCTCTTCATTTTTTTCAACACTACTTCTTGCTCCTCCAATTTTTCAGACCATTTCATGCTCATCTAATTTTTGACACATGTTGAAGCTCTTCATATATTTCACACCTTCTGAAGCTCTTCATATTTTTCACACTTTTTCAGGCTCTTCATGTTTTTCAACACCACTTCATGCTTCTCCTATTTTTCAGCCCGTTTCATGCTCCTCATGTTTTTCACACCTTTTGAAGCTCGTCATATTTTTTACACCTTTTCAGGCTCTTCATGTTTTGATCACCGTTTCATGCTACTCCTATTTTTCAGACCGTTTCATGCTCATCTCATTTTTGACACCTTTTAAAGCTCTTCATATATTTCACACTTTTGAAGCTCTTCATATTTTGCACACCTTTCCAGGCTGTTCATATTTTTCAACACCGCTTCATGCTCCACCTATTTTTCAGACCGTTTCATGCTCCTCATATTTTTGACACCTTTTGAAGCTCTTCATATTTTTCACACCTTTTCAGGCTCTTCATTTTTTTCAACACTACTTCTTGCTCCTCCAATTTTTCAGACCATTTCATGCTCATCTAATTTTTGACACCTGTTGAAGCTCTTCATATTTTTCACACCTTCTGAAGCTCTTCATATTTTTCACACTTTTTCAGGCTCTTCATGTTTTTCAACACCACTTCATGCTTCTCCTATTTTTCAGCCCGTTTCATGCTCCTCATGTTTTTCACACCTTTTGAAGCTCGTCATATTTTTCACACCTTTTCAGGCTGTTCATGTTTTTGATCACCGTTTCTTGCTCCTCGTATGTTTCAGACCGTTTCATGCTCCTCATATTTTTGTCACCTTTTAATCTCTTTATATTTTTCACAGCTTTTCAGGCTCTTCATGTTTTTGAACACCACTTCATTCTCGTCCTATTTTTCAGACCGTTTCATGCTCCTCATATTTTTGACACCTTTTGAAACTCTTCATAATTTTCACACCCTTTCAGGCTCTTCATGTTTTTGAACACCACTTCATGCTCCTCCTATTTTTCAGACCGTTTCATGCTCCTCCTATTTTTGAGACCGTTTCAGGTTCCTCATATTTTTGACACGTTTTGAAGCTCTTCATATTTTTCACACCTTTTCAGGCTCTTCATGTTTTTCAACACCGCTTCATGCTCCTCCTATTTTTCAGACTTTTCATGCACCTCATAGTTTTCACACATTTTGAAGCTCTTCATATTTTTCACACCTTTTCAGGCTCTTCATGTTTTTGAACACCGTTTCATGCTCTTCCTATTTTTCAAACCGTTTCATGGTCCTCATATTTGTTACACCTTTTGAAGCTATTCATATAATTCACACCTTTTCAGGCTCTTCATGTTTTTCAACACCACTTCATGCCTCTCCTATTTTTCAGACCGTTTCATGCGCCTCACATTTTTGACACCTTTTGAAGCTCTTCATATTTTTCACATCTTTTGAAGCTCTTCATATTTTTCACACCTTTTCATGCTCTTCATGTTTTTCAACATAGCTTCATGCTCGTCCTATTTTTCAGACCTTTTCATGCTCCTCATATTTTGACACCTTTTGAAGCTCTTCATATTTTTCACAGCATTTTAGGCTCTTCATGTTTTTCAACACCGCTTCAGGCTCCTCCTATTTTTCAGACCTTTTCATGCTCCTCATATTTTTGACACCTTTTGAAGCTCTTCATATTTTTCACAGCATTTTAGGCTCTTCATGTTTTTCAACACCCCTTCATGCTCCTCCTATTTTCAGACCGTTTCATGCTCGTCATATTTTTGACACCTTTTGAAGCTCTTCAAATATTTCACACCTTTTCAGGCTCTTCTTTTTTTTTCAACACCACTTCATGCTCCTCCTTTTTTTCATACCGTTTCATGCTCATCTCATTTTTGACACCTTTTGAAGCTCTTCATATTCTTCACACATTTTGAAGCTCTTCATATTTTTTCACACCTTTTCAGGTTCTTCATGTTTTTCAACACCGCTTCATGCTCCTCCTATTTTTCAGACCGTTTCATGCTCCTCATATTTTTGACACCTTTTGAAGCTCTTAATATTTTTCACACTTTTCAGGCTCTTCATGTTTTTCAACACCACTTCATGCTCCTCCTATTTTTCAGATCGTTTCATTCTCCTCATATTTTTGACACCTTTTGAAGCTCTTCATATATTTCACACCTTTTCAGGCTCTTCATGTTTTTAACACCACTTCATGCTCCTCCTATTTTTCAGACCATTTCCTGCTCATCGATTTTTGACACCTTTTGAAGCTCTTCATGTTTTTGACCACCGTTTCATGCTTTTCCTATTTTTCAAACTGTTTCATGGTCCTCATATTTGTTACACCTTTTGAAGCTATTCATATATTTCACACCTTTTCAGGCTCTTCTTGTTTTTCAACACAGCTTCATTCTCCTCCTATTTTATACCGTTTCATGCTCCTCATGTTTTTGACACCTTTTGAAGCACTTCATATTTTTCACACTTTTCAGGCTCTTCATGTATTTGAAAACCGCCTCATGCTCCTCCTATTTTTCAGACCGTTTCATGTCCAAATGTATTTCACACCTTTTGAAGCTCTTTATATTTTTCAAAACTTTTCAGGCCCTTCATGTGTTTGATCAGCATTTCATGCTCCTCCTATTTTTCAGATCGTTTCAGGCTCCGCATATTTTTGACTCCTTTTGAAGCTCTTCATATTTTTCACACGTTTTCAGGCCCTTCATGTTTTTGAACACCGCTTCATGCTCCTCCTATTTTTCAGACGGTTTCAGGCTGCTCGTATTTTTCAGACCGTTTCATGCTCCTCATATTTTTGACAATTTTATAAACTCTTAATATTTTTCACACTTTTACAGGCTCTTCATGTTTTTGAGCACTGCTTCATGCTCCTCCTGTTTTTCAAAACTTTTGAAGCTCTTCATGTTTTTCACACCTTATTAGCCTCTTCATGTTTTTGAACATCTCTTCATGCTCCTCATATTTTTGACAATTTTATAAGCTCTTCATATTTTTCACACTTTTTCAGGCTCTTCATGTTTTTGAACACCGCTTCATGCTCCTCCTATTTTTCAAACCTTTTGAAGCTCTTCATATTTTTCACACTTTTTCAGGCTCTTCATGTTTTGAACACCGCTTCATGCTCCTCCTATTTTTCAGACCGTTTCATGCTCCTCAGATATTTCACACCTTTTGAAGCTCTTCATATTTTTCACACCTTTTCAGGCTCTTCACGTTTTTGAACAACACTTCATGCTCCTCCTACTTTTCAGACTGTTTCATGCTCATCTCATTTTTGACACCTTTCAGGGTCTTCATATTTTTCAAACTTTTGAAGATCTTCATATTTTTCACACTTTTTCCGGCTCTTCATGTTTTGAGCAACACTTCATGCTCCTCCTATTTTTCAGACCGTTTCATGCTCCTCAGGTATTTCACACCTTTTGAAGCTCTTCATATTTTTCACACCTTTTCAGGCTCTTCACGTTTTTGAACAACACTTCATGCTCCTCCTACTTTTCAGACTGTTTCATGCTCATCTCATTTTTGACACCTTTCAGGGTCTTCATATTTTTCAAACTTTTGAAGCTCTTCATATTTTTCACACTTTTTCAGACTCTTCATGTTTTGAGCAACACTTCATGCTCCTCCTATTTTTCAGACCGTTTCATGCTCCTCAGGTATTTCACACCTTTTGAAGCTCTTCATATTTTTCACACCTTTTCAGGCTCTTCACCTTTTTGAACAACACTTCATGCTCCTCCTACTTTTCAGACTGTTTCATGCTCATCTCATTTTTGACACCTTTCAGGGTCTTCATATTTTTCAAACTTTTGAAGATCTTCATATTTTTCACACTTTTTCCGGCTCTTCATGTTTTGAACACTGCTTCATGCTCCTCCTATTTTTCAGACCGTTTCATTCTCCTCATGTTTTTCACACCTTTTGAAGCTCTTCATAATTTTCACACCTTTTCATGCTCTTCATGTTTTTGAACACCGTTTCATGCTCGTACTATTTTTCAGACCATTTCAAGCTCCTCATATTTTGGAAACCATTTGAAGCTCTTCATATTTTTCACACCTTTTCCGTCTCTTCTTGTTTTTCAACACCGCTTCTTGCTCCTCCTATTTTTCAGACCGTTTCATGCTCCTCATATTGTTGACACATTTTGAAGCACTTCATATTTTTCACACCTTTTCAGGCTCTTCATATTTTTGAACACCGCTTCATGTTCCTCCTGTTTTTCACACCTTTTGAAGCTCTTCATATTTTTCACACCTTTTCAGGCTGTACATGTTTTTGAAGACCACTTCATGCTCCTCATCTTTTTCAGACCGTTTCATGCTCCTGATATTTTTCACACCGTTTGAAGCTGTTCATATTTTTCACACGTTTTCAGATTCTTCATGATTTTGATCACCGTTTCATGCTCCTCCTATTTTTCAGACCGTTTCATGCTCCTCATATTTTTGACACCTTTTGAAGCTCTTCACATTTATCACACCTTTTCAGGCTCTTCATGTTTTTCAACACCACTTCATGCTCCTCCTATTTTTCAGATCGTTTCAGGCTCCGCATATTTTTGACTCCTTTTGAAGCTCTTCATATTTTTCACACGTTTTCAGGCCCTTCATGTTTTTGAACACCGCTTCATGCTCCTCCTATTTTTCAAACCTTTTGAAGCTCTTCATGTTTTTCACACCTTATCAGCCTCTTCATGTTTTTGAACATCTCTTCATGCTCCTCATATTTTTGACAATTTTATAAGCTCTTCATATTTTTCACACTTTTTCAGGCTCTTCATGTTTTTGAGCACCGCTTCATGGTTCTCCTATTTTTCAAACCTTTTGAAGCTCTTCATGTTTTTCACACCGTTTCATGATCCTCCTATTTTTCATACCGTTTCATGCTCCTCATATTTTTGACACCTTTTGAAGCTCTTCACATTTATCAGACCTTTTCAGGCTCTTCATGTTTTTCAACACCGCTTCATGATCCACCTATATTTCAGAGCGTTTCATGCTCCTCTTATTTTTCACACCTTTTCCGGCTCTTCATGTTTTTCAACACCACTTCATGCTCCTCCTATTTTTCAGATCGTTTCAGGCTCCGCATATTTTTGACTCCTTTTGAAGCTCTTCATATTTTTCACACGTTTTTAGGCCCTTCATGTTTTTGAACACCGCATCATGCTCCTCCTATTTTTCAAACCTTTTGAAGCTCTTCATGTTTTTCACACCTTATCAGCCTCTTCATGTTTTTGAACATCTCTTCATGCTCCTCATATTTTTGACAATTTTATAAGCTCTTCATATTTTTCACACTTTTTCAGGCTCTTCATGTTTTTGAGCACCGCTTCATGCTCCTCCTATTTTTCAAACCTTTTGAAGCTCTTAATGTTTTTCACACTTTTTCAGGCTGTTTATAGTTTTAAACACCGCTGCATGATTCTCCTATATTTGAGACCATTTCATGCTCCTCATATTTTTGACATTTTTTGAAGCTCTTCATATTTTTCACACTTTTTCAGACTCTTCATGTTTTGAGCAACACTTCATGCTCCTCCTATTTTTCAGACCGTTTCATGCTCCTCAGGTATTTCACACCTTTTGAAGCTCTTCATATTTTTCACACCTTATCAGGCTCTTCACCTTTTTGAACAACACTTCATGCTCCTCCTACTTTTCAGACTATTTCATGCTCATCTCATTTTTGACACCTTTTCAGGGTCTTCATATTTTTCAAACTTTTGAAGATCTTCATATTTTTCACACTTTTTCAGGCTCTTCATGTTTTGAACACTGCTTCATGCTCCTCCTATTTTTCAGACCGTTTCATTCTCCTCATGTTTTTCACACCTTTTGAAGCTCTTCATAATTTTCACACCTTTTCATGCTCTTCATGTTTTTGAACACCGTTTCATGCTCGTCCTATTTTTCAGACCATTTCAAGCTCCTCATATTTTTGAAACCTTTTGAAGCTCTTCATATTTTTCACACCTTTTCCGTCTCTTCTTGTTTTTCAACACCGCTTCTTGCTCCTCCTATTTTTCAGACCGTTTCATGCTCCTCATATTGTTGACACCTTTTGAAGCACTTCATATTTTTCACACCTTTTCAGGCTCTTCATATTTTTGAACGGCGGTTCATGTTCCTCCTGTTTTTCACACCTATTGAAGCTCTTCATATTTTTCACACCTTTTCAGGCTGTACATGTTTTTGAAGACCACTTCATGCTCCTCATCTTTCTCAGACCGTTTCATGCTCCTGATAATTTTCACACCGTTTGAAGCTCTTCATATTTTTCACACGTTTTCAGATTCTTCATGTTTTTGATCACCGTTTCATGCTCCTCCTATTTTTCAGACCGTTTCATACTCCTCATATTTTTGACACCTTTTGAAGCTCTTCACATTTATCACACCTTTTCAGGCTCTTCATGTTTTTCAACACCGCTTCATGATCCTCCTATATTTCAGAGCGTTTCATGCTCCTCATATTTTTGACACCTTTTGAAGCTCTTCACATTTTTCACACCTTTTCCGGCTCTTCATGTATTTCAACTCCGCTTCATGCTCCTCCTATTTTTCAGATCATTTCAGGCTCCGCATATTTTTGACTCCTTTTGAAGCTCTTCATATTTTTCACACGTTTTCAGGCCCTTCATGTTTTTGAACACCGCTTCATGCTCCTCCTATTTGTCAGACGGTTTCAGGCTGCTCGTATTTTTCAGACCGTTTCATGCTCCTCATATTTTTGACAATTTTATAAGCTCTTCATATTTTTCACACTTTTTCAGGCTCTTCATGTTTTTTAGCACCGCTTCATGCTCCTCCTATTTTTCAAACCTTTTGAAGCTCTTCATGTTTTTCACACCTTATCAGCCTCTTCATGTTTTTGAACATCTCTTCATGCTCCTCATATTTTTGACAATTTTATAAGCTCTTCATATTTTTCACACGTTTTCAGGCTCTTCATGTTTTTGATCACCGTTTCATGCTCCTCCTATTTTTCAGACCGTTTCATGCTCCTCATATTTTTGACAATTTTATAAGCTCTTAATATTTTTCACACTTTTTTAGGCTCTTCATGTTTTTTAACACCGCTTCATGCTCCTCCTATTTTTCAAACTTTTTGAAGCTCTTCATGTTTTTCACACCTTATCAGCCTCTTCATGTTTTTGAACACCTCTTCATGCTACTCCTATTTTTCAGACCTTTTCATGTTCCTCCTGTTTTTCACACCTTTTGAAGCTCTTCATATTTTTCACACCTTTTCAGGCTGTACATGTTTTTGAAGACCACTTCATGCTCCTCATCTTTTTCAGACCGTTTCATGCTCCTGATATTTTTCACACCGTTTGAAGCTCTTCATATTTTTCACACGTTTTCAGATTCTTCATGATTTTGATCACCGTTTCATGCTCCTCCTATTTTTCAGACCGTTTCATGCTCCTCATAATTTTCACAACTTTTGAATCTTTTCCTATATTTCACACGTTTTCAGGCTCTTCTTGTTTTTCAACACTTCTTCATGCTCCTCTTATTTTTCAGACCGTTACATGCTCCTCATATTTTTCTCACCTTTTGAAGATATTCATATTTTTTAAACCTTTTCAGGCTATTCATGTTTTTCTACACCGCTTCATGCTCCTCCTATGTTTCCGCCCTTTTCATGCTCCTCATGTATTTCACACCTTTTGAAGCTCTTCATATTTTTTACATCTTTTCAGGTTCTTCATATTTTTTTACACCGTTGCCTGCTCCTCCTATTTTTCAGACCATTTCATGCTCGTCATATTTTTGACACCTTTTGAAGCTCTTCATATTTTTCACAAATTTTCAGGCTCTTCATGTTTTTCAACATCCCTTCCTGATCCTCCTATTTTTCAGACCGTTTCATGCTCCTCATATTTTTGACACCTTTTGAAGATCTTCATATTTTTCACACCTTTTCAGGCTCTTCATATTTTTGAACACTGTTTCCTGCTCCTCCTATTTTTCAGACTTTTCATGCTCCTCATATTTTTGACACCTTTAGAAGCTCTTCATATTTTTCACTCCTTTTCAGGTTCTTCATGTTTTTCCACACCGCTTCATGTTCCTCCTATTTTTCAGACCGTTTCATGCTCCTCACAGTTTTGACACCTTTTGAAGCTCTTCATATATTCACACCTTTTCAGGCTCTTCATGTTTTTGAACACCGTTACATGCTCCTTCTATTTTTCATACCATTTCATGCTCGTCATTTTTTTGACACCTTTTGAAGCTCTTCATATTTTTCACACCTTTTCAGGCTCTTTATGTTTTTCAACGCCGTATCATGCTCCTCCTATTTTTCAGACCGTTTCATGCTCCTCATATCTTTGACACCTTTTGAAGCTCTTCATATTTTTCACAACATTTCAGGCTCTTCAAGTTTTTGAAAACGGCTTCATGCTCCTCCTAATTTTCAGACCGTTTCTTGCTCCTCATATTTTTGACACCTTTTGAAGCTCTTCATATTTTTCACAGCTTTTCATGCTCTTCATATTTTTCACACCTTTTCAGGCTCTTCATGTTTCTCAACACCGTTTCATGCTCCTCATATTTTTCAGACCGTTTCATGCTCCTCATATTTTTGACACCTTTTGAAGCTCTTCCTATATTTCACACCTTTTCAGGCTCTTCATGTTTTTCAACACCACTTCATGCTCCTCCTGTTTTTCAGACCGTTTAATGCTCCCCAAAATTTTGACACCTTTTGAAGCGCTTCATAATTGTCACACCTTTTCAGGCTCTTCATGTTTTTCAAATCCGCATCATCCTCCTCCTATATTTCTGACCGTGTCATGCTCCTCATTATTTTGACACCTTTTGAAGCTCTTCATATTTTTCACACCGTTTCTTGCTCCTCATATTTTTCAGACCGTTTCATGCTCCTCCAATTTTTAACATATTTTGAAGCTCTTCATAGATTTCACAACTTTTAAGGGTTTTCATGTTTTTGAACACCGTTTCATGCTCCTCATATTTTTCAGACCGTTTCATGCTCCTCGTATTTCTGACACCTTGTGAAGCTCTTCATATTTTTCAAAGCTTTTCATGCTGTTCATGTTTTTCAACACCCTTTCATGCTCCTCCTATTTTTGAGACCGTTTCATGCTCCTCGTATTTCTGACACCTTGTGAAGATCTTCATATTTTTCACACCTTTTCAGGCGCTTCCTGTTTTTCAACACCGCTTCATGCTCCTCCTATTTTTCAGACCGTTACATGCTCCTCATATTTTTGACACCTTTTGAAGCTCTTAATATTTTTCACATCTTTTCAGGCTCTTCATCTTTTTGAACTCCTTTTCAGGCCCCTCCTGTTGTTCAGACCATTTCATGCTCCTCATATTTTTGACACATTTTGAAGCTCTTCATATTTTTCACACTTTTCAGGCACTTCCTGTTTTTCAACACTGCTTCATGCTCCTCCTATTTCAGACCGTTTCATGCTCCTCATATTTTTGACACCTTTTGAAGCTCTTCATATTTTTCACACATTTTCAGGCTCTTCATGTTTTTCAACACTATTTCATGCTCCTCCATTTTTTCAGACCGTTTCATGCTCCTCCTATTTTTCTGACGGTTTCATGCAATTCATATTTTTGACACCTTTTGAAGCTCTTCATATATTGCACACCTTTTCAGGCTCTTCATGTTTTTGAACACCGTTTCATGCTCCTCATATTTTTCAGACCATTTCATGCTCTTCATATTTTTCACACTTTTTGAAGCTCCTCATATTTTTCACACCTTTTAATGCTCTTCATATTTTTCAACACCATTTCATGCTCCGCCTATTTTTCAGACCGTTTAATGCTCCCCATAATTTTGACACCTTTTGAAGCGCTTCATAATTGTCACACTTTTTCAGGCTCTTCAAGTTTTTTAAATCCGCTTCATCCTCCTCCTATATTTCTGACCATGTCATGCTCCTCATATTTTTGACACCTTTTGAAGCTCTTCATATTTTTCACACCGTTTCATGCTCCTCATATTTTTCAGACCGTTTCATGCTCCTCATATTTTTGACTCATTTTGAAGCTCTTCATATTTTTCACACCGTTTCATGCTCCTCATATTTTTCAGACCGTTTCATGCTCCTCGTATTTCTGACACCATGTGAAGCTCTTCATATTTTTCAAAGCTTTTCATGCTGTTCATGTTTTTCAACACCCTTTCATGCTCCTCCTGTTTTTGAGACCGTTTCATGCTCCTCGTATTTCTGACACCTTGTGAAGATCTTCATATTTTTCACACCTTTTCAGGCGCTTCCTGTTTTTCAACACCGCTTCATGCTCCTCCTATTTTTCAGACCGTTTCATGCTCTCCATATTTATGACACCTTTTGAAGCTCTTCATAATTTTCACACCTTTTCAGGCTCTTCATGTTTTTGAACTCATTTTCAGGCTCCTCCTCTTGTTCAGACCATTTCATGCTCCTCATATTTTTGACACATTTTCAATCTCTTCATATTTTTCACACCTTTTCAGGCGCTTCCTGTTTTTCAACACCGCTTCATGATCCTCCTATTTTTAAGACCGTTTCATGCTCCTCATATTTTGATACCTTTTGAAGCTCTTCATATTTTTCACAACTTTTCACTCTCTTCATGTTTGTTAAAACCGTTTCTTGCTCTTCCTATTTTTCAGACCGTTTCTTGCCCCTCATATTTTTGTCACATTTTGAAGCTCTTCATATTCTTCACATCTTTTGAGGCTCTTCATGTTTTTCTACACCGCTTCATGCTCCTCCTATTTTTCAGACCGTTTCTTGCTCCTCATATTTTTGACACCTTTTGAAGCTCTTCATATTCCTCACACCTTTTGAGGCTCTTCATGTTTTTCAACACCACTTCATGCCCCTCCTATTTTTCAGACCGTTTCATGCTCCTCATATTTGTGACACCTTTTGAAGCTCTTCATATTTTTCACAAGTTTTCATGCTCTTCATGTTTTCCTTCACCGCTTCATGCTCCTCCTATATTTCAGCCCGTTTCATGCAGCTCATATTTTGATACCTTTTGAAGCTCTTCATATTTTTCACACCTTTTCACTCTCTTCATGTTTGTTAAAACCGTTTCTTGCTCCTCCTATTTTTCAGACCGTTTCTTGCTCCTCATATTTTTGACACCTTTTGAAGCTCTTCATATTTTTCACACCTTTTGAAGCTCTTCATATTTTTCACACCTTTTCAGGCTCTTCATGTTTTTCAACACCGCTTCATGCTCCTCCTATATTTAAGACCGTTTCATGCTCCTTATATATATCACAACTTTTGAAGCTCTTCATATTTTTCACACCTTTTCAGGCTTTCCATGTTTTTGAACACCGCTTCATGCTCCTCCTATGTTTCACACCTTTTGAAGCTCTTCATATATTTCACACCTTTTCAGGCTCTTCAGATTTTTGAACACCGCTTCATGCTCCTCCTATTTTTCAGATCGTTTTATGCTCCTCATGTATTTCACACTTTTGAAGCTCTTCATATTTTTGACACAATTTCAGGCTCTTCATGTTTTTAAAAACCGTTTCATGCTCCTCCTATTTCTCAGACCGTTTCATGCTCGTCATATTTTTGGCACCTTTTGAAGCTCTTCATATTTTTCACACCTTTTCAGGCTCTTCAAGTTTTTCAACACCATCTCATGCTCTTCCTATTTTTCAGAACTTTACATGCTGCTCATGTATTTCACACCTTTTGAAGCTTTTCATAATTTTCACACCTTTTCAGGCTCTTCATGTTTTTGAACACCGCTTCATGCTCCTCCTATTTTTCAGACCGTTTCATGCTCCTCATATTTTTGACACTTTTAGAAACTCTTCATTTTTTCACACTTTTTCAGGCTCTTCATGTTTTCCAACACCACTTCATGCTCCTCCTATATTTCTGAACGTTTCATGCTCCTCATATTTTTCACACCTTTTGAAGATCTTCATATTTATCAGAATATTTCATTCTCTTCATTTTTTTGAGCAGCGTTTCATGCTCCTCTTATTTTTCAGACCATTACATGCTCCTCATATTTTTGACACCTTTTGAAGCTCTTCATATTTTTCACACCTTTTCAGGCTCTTCATGTTTTTCAACACAACTTAATGCCTCTCCTATTTTTCACACTTATTCAGGCTCCTCATATTTTTGACACCTTTTGAAGCTCTTCATATTTTTCACACCTTTTCAGGCTCTTCATGTTTTTCAACACCGCTTCATGCTCCTCCTATTTTTCAGATCGTTTCATGCTCCTCATATTTTTTTTTTACACCTTTTGAAGCTCTTCATATTCTTCACAACTTTTCAGGCTCTTCATGTTTTTGAACACCGTTTCATGCTCCTCATATATTTTACACCTTTTGAAGCTCTTCATATTTTTCACACCTTTTCAGGCTCTTCATGTTTTTCAACACAGCTTCATTCTCCTCCTATTTTTCAGACTGTTTCATGCTCCTCATATTTTTGACACCTTTTGAAGCTCTTCATATTTTTCACACTTTTCAGACTTTTCATGTTTTTGAACACCGCTTCATGCTCCTCCTATTTTTCAGACCGTTTCATGCTCCTCATGTATTTCAAACCTTTTGAAGCTATTCATATTTTTCACACTTTTTCAGGCTCTTCATGTTTTTCAACACCACTTCATGCTCCTCCTATTTTTCAGACTGTTTCATGCTCCTCATATTTTTAATAGCTTTAGAAGCTCTTCATATATTTCACACCTTCTCAGGCTCTTCATGTTTTTCAACACCACTTCATGCTCCTCCTATTTTTCAGACCGTTTCATGCTCCTCATATTTCTGACACCTTTAGAAGCTATTCATAATTTTCACACCTTTTCAGGCTCTTCATTTTTTAAACACCACTTTATGCTCCTCCTACTTTTCAGACCGCTTCATGTTCATCTCATTTTTGACATCTTTTAAAGCTCTTCTTATTTTTCACACCTTTTCAGGCTCTTCACGTTTTTGAACATCGCTTCATGCTCCTCCTATTTTTCAGACCGTTTCATGTTCCTCATATTTTTCACACCTTTTGAAGCTCTTCATATTTTTCACACATTTTCAGTCTCTTCATGTTTTTGAACACCGCTTCATGCTCCTCCTATTTTTCAGACCGTTTCATGTTCCTCATATTTTTGACACCTTTTGAAGCTCTTCATATTTTTCACACATTTTCAGGCTCTTCATGTTTTTGAACACCGCTTCATGCTCCTCCTATTTTTCAGACCGTTTCATGCTCCTCATATTTTTGACACCTTTTGAAGCTTTTCATATTTTTCACAACTTTTCAGGCTCTTCATGTTTTTGAACACCGCTTCATGCTCCTCCTATTTTTCAGACCGCATCATGCTCCTCATATTTTTCACACATTTTGAAGCTCTTCATATTTTTCACACCTTTTCAGGCTGTTCATATTTTTGAACACCACTTCATGCTCCTGCTATTTTTCAGAGAGTTTCATGCTCCTCATGTATTTCACACCTTTTGAAGCTCTTCATATTTTTCACACCTTTTCAGGCTCTTCATGTGTTTCAAAACCGCTTCAGGCTCGTCCTATTTTTCAGACCGTTTCATGCTCATCTCATTTTTGACACCTTTTGAAGCTCTTCATATTTTTCACACCTTTTCAGGCTCTTCATGTTTTTGAACACCGCTTCATGCTCCTCCTATTTTTGAGACCGCTTCATACTCCTCTCATTTCTGACACCTTTTGAAGCTCTTCATATTTTTGACACCTTTTGAAGCTCTTCATATTTCTCACACGTTTTCAGGCTCTTCATGATTTTCAACACCGATTCATGCTCCTCCTCTTTTTCAGACCGTTTCATGCTCCTCATATTTTTCAGACCGTTTCATTCTCCTCATATTTATGTCAACTTTTGAAACTCTTCATTTTCTTCACACCTTTTCATGCTCTTCATGTTTTTGAACACTGCTTCATGCTCCTCCTATGTTTCAGACCGTTTCATGCTCCTCATATTTTTGAAACCTTTTGAAGTTCTTCATATATTTCACACCTTTTCAGGCTCTTCATGTTTTTAAACACCTCTTCATTCTTCTCCTGTTTTTCAGACCATTTCTTGCTCCTCATATTTTTCACACTTTTTGAAGCTCTTCATATTTTTCACACTTTTTGAAGCTCTTCATACTTTTCACACCTGTCAGGCTCTTCATGTTTTTGAACACCGCTTCCTGCTCCACCTATTTTTCAGATCGTTTCATGCTCCTCATATTTTTCACACTTTTTGAACCTCTTCATATTTTTCACACCTATTCAGGGTCTTCATATTTTTCAACACCGCTAAATGCTCCTCCTATTTTTCAGACCGTTTCATGCTCCTCATATTTTTGACACGTTTTGAAGCTCTTCATTTATTTCACACCTTTTCAGGCTCTTCATGTTTTTCAACATCGCTTCATGCTTCTCGTATTTTTCAGACCGTTTCACGCTTCTCAAATTTTTGACACCTTTTGAAGCTCTTCATATTTTTCACACCTTTTCATGTTCTTCATTTTTCTCAACAAAGCTTCATGCTCCTCCTATTTTTCAGACCGTTTCATGCTCCTCATATTTTTGACACGTTTTGAAGCTCTTCATTTATTTCACACCATTTCAGGCTCTTCTTGTTTTTCAACACCATTTCAAGCTCCTCCTATTTTTCAGACTGTTTCATGCTCCTCATATTTCTGACACCTTTTGAAGCTCTTCATATATTTCACACCTTTTCAGGCTCTTCATGTTTTTGAACACGGCTTCATGCTCCTCCTATGTTTCACACCTTTTGAAGATCTTCATATATTTCACACCTTTTCAAGCTCTTCATGTTTTTGAACACGGCTTCATGCTCCTCATATTTTTCACACCTTTTGAAGCTCTTAATATTTTTCACACATTTTCAGGCTCTTCATGTTTTTGAACACCGTTTAATGCTCCTCCTATTTTTCAGACCGTTTCATCCTCCTCATATTTTTCACACCTTTTGAAGCTCTTCATATATTTCTCACCTTTTCCTGTTCTTCAGGTTTTTCAACTCCGTTTCATGCTCCTCCTATTTTTCAGATCGTTTCATGCTCCTCCTATTTTTCAGACTGTTTCATGCACCTCTTATTATTGACACCTTTTGAAGCTCTTCATATTTTTCACACCTTTTCATGCTCTTCATGTTTTTCAACAACATTTCATGCTCCTCCTATTTTTCAGACCTTTTCATGCTCCTCATATTTTTCACACCTTTTCATGCTCTTCTTGTTTTTCAACACAGTTTCTTGCTCCTCATATGTTTGACACCTTTTGAATCTCTTCATATTATTCACACCTTTTCAGGCTCTTCATGATTTTCAACACCGCTTCATGCTCCTCATATTTTTGAGACCGTTTCATGCTCCTAATATTGTTCACACCTTTTCAAGATCTTCATGTTATTCAACACCGCTTCATGCTCTTCCTATTTTTCAGACCGTTTCATGCTCCTCATATTTTTGATACCTTTGAAGCTCTTCATATTTTTCACACCTTTTCAGGCTCTTCATGTTTTGAACACCATTTCATGCTCCTCCTATTTTTCAGACCGTTTCATGCTTCTCATATTTTTGACAACTTTTGAAGCTCCTCATATTTTTCACACCTTTTCAGGCTCTTCATGTTTTTCAACACACTTTCATGCTCCTCATATGTTTGACACCTTTTGAATCTCTTCATATTATTCACACCTTTTCAGGCTCTTCATGATTTTCAACACCGCTTCATGCTCCCCATATTTTTGAGACCATTTTATGCTACTCATATTTTGACACCTTTTGAAGCTCTTCATGTATTTCACATCTTTTTCAGGCTCTACATGTTTTTCAACACCGCTTCATGCTCGTCATATTTTGAGACCGATTTATGCTACTCATATTTTGACACGTTTTGAAGCTCTTCATGTATTTCAGACCTTTTCAGGCTCTTCATGTATTTCTACACCGCTTCATTCTCCTCCTATTTTTCAGCCCGTTTCATGCTCGTCATATTTTTCAGACAGTTTCATGATCCTCCTATTTTTCAGACCGTTTCATGGTCCTAATGTTTTTGACACCTTTTGGAGCTCTTGATATATTTCACACCTTTTAAGGCTCTTCATTTTTCTGAACACCGCTTCATGCTCCTCCTATATTTCACACTTTTTGAAGCTCTTCATATATTTCACACCTTTTCAAGCTCTTCATGTTTTTGAACACCGCTTCATGCTCCTCTTATTTTTGACACATTTTTGAAGCTCTTCATATATTTCACACCTTTTCAGGCTCTTCTTGTTTTTCAACACCATTTCAAGCTCCTTCTATTTTTCAGGCTGTTTCATGCTCCTCATATTTCTGACACCTTTTGAAGCTCTTCATATATTTCACACCTTTTCAGACTCTTCATGTTTTTGAACACGGCTTCATGCTCCTCCTATGTTTCACACCTTTTGAAGATCTTCATATATTTCACACCTTTTCAAGCTCTTCATGTTTTTGAACACCGCTTCATGCTGCTCATATTTTTCACACCTTTTGAAGCTGTTAATATTTTTCACACATTTTCAGGCTCTTCATGTTTTTGAACACCGTTTAATGCTCATCCTATTTTTCAGACCGTTTCATGCTCCTCATATTTTTCACACCTTTTGAAGCTCTTCATATATTTCTCACCTTTTCCTGTTCTTCAGGTTTTTCAACACCGTTTCATGCTCCTCCTATTTTTCAGATCGTTTCATGCTCCTCCTATTTTTCAGACTGTTTCATGCACCTCTTATTATTGACACCTTTTGAAGCTCTTCATATTTTTCACACCTTTTCATGCTCTTCATGTTTTTCAACAACATTTCATGCTCCTCCTATTTTTCAGACCTTTTCATGCTCCTCATATTTTTCACACCTTTTCATGCTCTTCTTGTTTTTCAACACAGTTTCATGCTCCTCATATTTTTCACACCTTTTGAAGCTCTTCATATATTTCACACCTTTTCAAGCTCTTCATGTTTTTGAACACCGCTTCATGCTCCTCATATTTTTCACACCTTTTGAAGCTCTTAATATTTTTCACACATTTTCAGGCTCTTCATGTTTTTCAACACCGCTTCATGCTCCTCCTATTTTTCAGACCGTTTCATGCTCCTCCTATTTTTGAGACCGTTTCAGCCTCCGCATATTTTTGATACGTATTGAAGCTCTTCATATTTTTCACACCTTTTCAGGCTCTTCATGTTTTTCAACACCGCTTCATGCTCCTATTTTTCAGAACATTTCATGCTGCTCATATTTTTGACACGTATTCAAGCTCTTCATATTTTTCACACCTTTTCAGGCTCTTCATGTTTTTCAACACCGCTTCATGCTCCTCCTATTTTCAGATCGTTTCATGCTCCTCATATTTTTCACACATTTTGAAGCTCCTCCTATTTTTCACAACCTTTCATGCTCTTCATGTTTTTTTACACGGCTTCATGATTCTCCTATTTTTCTGCCAGTTTCATGCTCCTACTAGTTTTCAGCACGTTTCGTACTCCTCCAAATTTTCAGACCGTTTCATGCTCCTCATATTTGTCACACCTTTTGAAGCTCTTCATATTTTTCACACCTTTTCTGGATCTTCATGTTTTTGAGCACAGCTTCATGCTCCTCCGATTTTTCAGACCGTTTCATGCTCCTCATATATTTCACACCTTTTGAAGCTCTTCATATTTTTCACACCTTTTCAGGATCTTCATGTTTTTGAACACCATTTCATACTGCTCCTATTTTTCAGACCGTTTCATGCTCCTCATATTTTTGACACGTTTTGATGCTCTTCATATTTTTCATACCATTCCAGGCTCTTCATGTTATTCAACACCGTTTCATGCTGCTCCTATTTTTCAGACCGTTTCATGCTCCTCATATTTTTGACACCATTGAAACTGTTCATATTTTTCACACCTTCTCAGGCTCTTCACGTTTTTAAACACCGCTTCATGCTACTCCTATTTTTCAAAACGTTTCATGCTCCTCATATATTTGACACCTTTTGAAGCTTTTCATATTATTCACAAATTTTCAGGCTCTTCATGTTTTTCAACACCGTTTCATGCTCCTCCTATTTTTCAGACCGTTTCATGCTCCTCATATTATTTCACCCTTTGAAGCTCTTCATGTTTTTCACACCTTTTCAGGCTCTTCATGCTTTTCAACACCGTTTCATGCTCCTCGTATTTTCAGACTGTTTCATGCTATTATATTTTTGACACCTTTTGAAGCTCTCCATATTTTTCACACATTTTCAGGCTCTTCATGCTTTGCAATACCGTTTCATGCTCCTCCTATTTTCAGACTGTTTCATGCTCCTCTTATTTTTGACACCTTTAGAAGCTCTTCATATTTTTCACATCTTTTCATGCTCTTCATGTTTTTCAACACCATTTCATGCTCCTCCTATTTTTCAGACTATTTCATGCTCCTCATATTTTTGACACCTTTTGAAGCTCTTCATATATTTCACAACTTTTAAGGCTCTTCATGTTTCTGAACACCGCTTCATGCTCCTCCTATATTTCACACCTTTTTAAGCTCTTCTTATATTTCACACCTTTTCAAGCTCTTCATGTTTTTGAACACCGCTTCACGCTCCTTCTATTTTTCAGTCCGTTTCATGCTTCTCAAATTTTTGACACCTTTTGAAGCGCTTCATATTTTTCACACCATTTCAGGCTCTTCATTTTTGTCAACAAAGCTTCATGCTCCTCCTATTTTTCAGACCGTTTCATGCTCCTCATCTTTTACACACCTGTTGAAGCTCTTCATATTTTTCACACCATTTCAGGCTCTTCTTGTTTTTCAACAGCATTTCAAGCTCCTCCTATTTTTCAGACTGTTTCATGCTCCTCATATTTCTGACACCTTTTGAAGCTCTTCATATATTTCACACCTTTTCATGCTCTTCATGTTTTTGAACACGGCTTCATGCTCCTCTTATTTTTCACACCTTTTGAAGATCTTCATATATTTCACACCTTTTCAAGCTCTTCATGTTTTTGAACACCGCTTCATGCTCCTCATAATTTTCACACCTTTTGAAGCTCTTAATATTTTTCACACATTTTCAGGCTCTTCATGTTTTTGAACACCGTTTAATGCTCCTCCTATATTTCAGACCGTTTCATGCTCCTCATATTTTTCACACCTTTTGAAGCTCTTCATATATTTCTCACCTTTTCCTGTTCTTCAGGTTTTTCAACACCGTTTCATGCTCCTCCTATTTTTCAGACCGTTTCATGCTCCTCATATTTCTGACACATTTTGAAGCTCTTCATATATTTCACACCTTTTCAGACTCTTCATGTTTTTCAACATCGCTTCATCCTCCTCCTATTTTTCAGACCGTTTCATGCTCCTCATATTTTTGACACCTTTTGAAGCTCTTCATATTTTTCATACTTTTTCAGGCTCTTCATGTTTTTCAACACCGCTTCAGGCTCCTCCTATTTTTCAGACCGTTTCATGCTCCTCATATTTTTGAAACCTATTGAAGCTCTTTATATTTTTCACACCTTTTCAGGCCCTTCATGTTTTTGAACATGGCTTCACGCTCCTCCTGTTTATCAGACCTTTTCATGCTCCTCATATATTTGAAACCTTTTGAAGCTCTTAATATTTTTCACATCTTTTCAGGCTCTTCATGTTTTTCAACACCGCTTCATGCTCCTCCTATTTTTGAGACCGTTTCAGCCTCCGCATATTTTTGATACGTATTGAAGCTCTTCATATTTTTCACACCTTTTCAGGCTCTTCATGTTTTTCAACACCGCTTCATGCTCCTATTTTTCAGAACATTACATGCTCCTCATATTTTTGACACGTATTGAAGCTCTTCATATTTTTCACACCTTTTCAGGCTCTTCGTGTTTTTCAACACCGCTTCATGCTCCTCCTATTTTCAGATCGTTTCATGCTCCTCATATTTTTCACACATTTTGAAGCTCCTCCTATTTTTCACAACCTTTCACGCTCTTCATGTTTTTTTACACGGCTTCATGATTCTCCTATTTTTCTGCCAGGTTCATGCTCCTACTAGTTTTCAGCACGTTTCGTACTCCTCCAAAATTTCAGACCGTTTCATGCTCCTCATATTTGTCACACCTTTCGAAGCTCTTCATATTTTTCACACCTTTTCTGGATCTTCATGTTTTTGAGCACAGCTTCATGCTCCTCCGATTTTTCAGACCGTTTCATGCTCCTCATATATTTCACACCTTTTGAAGCTCTTCATATTTTTCACACCTTTTCAGGATCTTCATGTTATTGAACACCATTTCATACTGCTCCTATTTTTCAGACCGTTTCATGCTCCTCATATTTTTGACACGTTTTGAGGCTCTTCATATTTTTCATACCATTCCAAGCTCTTCATGTTATTCAACACCGTTTCATGCTGCTCCTATTTTTCAGACCGTTTCATGCTCCTCATATTTTTGACACCATTGAAGCTGTTCATATTTTTCACACCTTCTCAGGCTCTTCACGTTTTTGAACACCGCTTCATGCTACTCCTATTTTTCAAAACGTTTCATGCTCCTCATATATTTGACACCTTTTGAAGCTCTTCATATTATTCACAAATTTTCAGGCTCTTCATGTTTTTCACACCGTTTCATGCTCCTCCTATTTTTCAGACCGTTTCATGCTCCTCATATTTCTGACACCTTTTGAAGCTCTTCATATTTTTCATACCTTTTCAGGCTCTTCATGTTTTTCAACACCGCTTCAGGCTCCTCCTATTTTTCAGACCGTTTCATGCTCCTCATATTTTTGAAACCTATTGAAGCTCTTTATATTTTTCACACCTTTTCAGGCCCTTCATGTTTTTGAACATCGCTTCACGCTCCTCCTGTTTATCAGACCTTTTCATGCTCCTCATATATTTGAAACCTTTTGAAGCTCTTAATATTTTTCACATCTTTTCAGGCTCTTCATGTTTTTCAACACCGCTTCATGCTCCTCCTATTTTTCAGACCGTTTCATGCTCCCCCTATTTTTGAGACCGTTTCAGCCTCCGCATATTTTTGATACGTATTGAAGCTCTTCATATTTTTCACACCTTTTCAGGCTCTTCATGTTTTTCAACACCGCTTCATGCTCCTATTTTTCAGAACATTTCATGCTCCTCATATTTTTGACACGTATTGAAGCTCTTCATATTTTTCACACCTTTTCAGGCTCTTCATGTTTTTCAACACCGCTTCATGCTCCTCCTATTTTCAGATCGTTTCATGCTCCTCATATTTTTCACACATTTTGAAGCTCCTCCTATTTTTCACAACCTTTCACGCTCTTCATGTTTTTTTACACGGCTTCATGATTCTCCTATTTTTCTGCCAGTTTCATGCTCCTACTAGTTTTCAGCACGTTTCGTACTCCTCCAAATTTTCAGACCGTTTCATGCTCCTCATATTTGTCACACCTTTCGAAGCTCTTCATATTTTTCACACCTTTTCTTGATCTTCATGTTTTTGAGCACAGCTTCATGCTCCTCCGATTTTTCAGACCGTTTCATGCTCCTCATATATTTCACACCTTTTGAAGCTCTTCATATTTTTCACACCTTTTCAGGATCTTCATGTTTTTGAACACCATTTCATGCTGCTCCTATTTTTCAGACCGTTTCATGCTCCTCATATTTTTGACACGTTTTGACGCTCTTCATATTTTTCATACCATTCCAGGCTCTTCATGTTATTCAACACCGTTTCATGCTGCTCCTATTTTTCAGACCGTTTCATGCTCCTCATATTTTTGACACCATTGAAACTGTTCATATTTTTCACACCTTCTCAGGCTCTTCACGTTTTTGAACACTGCTTCATGCTACTCCTATTTTTCAAAACGTTTCATGCTCCTCATATATTTGACACCTTTTGAAGCTTTTCATATTATTCACAAATTTTCAGGCTCTTCATGTTTTTCAACACCGTTTCATGCTCCTCCTATTTTTCAGACCGTTTCATGCTCCTCATATTATTTCACCCTTTGAAGCTTTTCATGTTTTTCACACCTTTTCAGGCTCTTCATGCTTTTCAACACCGTTTCATGCTCCTCGTATTTTCAGACTGTTTCATGCTATTATATTTTTGACACATTTTGAAGCTGTCCATATTTTTCACACATTTTCAGGCTCTTCATGCTTTGCAACACCGTTTCATGCTCCTCCTATTTTCAGACTGTTTCATGCTCCTCTTATTTTTGACACCTTTAGAAGCTCTTCATATTTTTCACATCTTTTCATGCTCTTCATGTTTTTCAACACCATTTCATGCTCCTCCTATTTTTCAGACTATTTCATGCTCCTCATATTTTTGACACCTTTTGAAGCTCTTCATATATTTCACAACTTTTAAGGCTCTTCATGTTTTTGAACACCGCTTCATGCTCCTCCTATATTTCACACCTTTTTAAGCTCTTCTTATATTTCACACCTTTTCAAGCTCTTCATGTTTTTGAACACCACTTCACGCTCCTCCTATTTTTCAGTCCGTTTCATGCTTCTCAAATTTTTGACACCTTTTGAAGCGCTTCATATTTTTCACACCATTTCAGGCTCTTCATTTTTGTCAACAAAGCTTCATGCTCCTCCTATTTTTCAGAACGTTTCATGCTCCTCATATTTTACACACCTGTTGAAGCTCTTCATATTTTTCACACCATTTCAGGCTCTTCTTGTTTTTCAACACCATTTCAAGCTCCTCCTTTTTTTCAGACTGTTTCATGCTCCTCATATTTCTGACACCTTTTGGAGCTCTTCATATATTTCACACCTTTTCAGGCTCTTCATGTTTTTGAACACCGCTTCATGCTCCTCATATTTTTCACACCTTTTGAAGCTCTTAATATTTTTCACACATTTTCAGGCTTTTCATGTTTTTGAACACCGTTTAATACTCCTCCTATTTTTCAGACCGTTTCATGCTCCTCATATTTTTCACACCTTTTGAAGCTCTTCATATATTTCTCACCTTTTCCTTTTCTTCAGGTTTTTCAACACCGTTTCATGCTCCTCCTATTTTTCAGACCGTTTCATGCTCCTCATATTTCTGACACCTTTTGAAGCTCTTCATATATTTCACACCTTTTCAGACTCTTCATGTTTTTCAACATCGCTTCATCCTCCTCCTATTTTTCAGACCGTTTCATGCTCCTCATATTTTGACACCTTTTGAAGCTCTTTATATTTTTCACACCTTTTGAAGCACTTCATATTTTTCACAAGTTTTTAGGCTCTTCATGTTTTTCAACACCTTTTCATGCTCCTTCTATTTTCAGACTGTTTCATGCTCCTCTTATTTTTGACACCTTTAGAAGCTCTTCATATATTTCACACATTTTAAGGCTCTTCATGTTTCTGAACACCGCTTCATGCTCCTCCTATATTTCACACCTTTTTAAGCTCTTCATATATTTCACTCCTTTTCAAGCTCTTCAAGTTTTTGAACACCGCTTCATGCTCCTCATATTTTTGACACCATTTGAAGCTCTTCATATATTTCACACCTTTTCAGGCTCTTCATGTTTTTGAACACCGCTTCATGCTCCTCCTATATTTCACAACTTTTGAAGCTCTTCATATATTTCACACCTTTTCAGACTCTTCATGTTTTTCAACATCGCTTCATACTCCTCCTATTTTTCAGACCGTTTCATGCTCCTCATATATTTGACACCTTTTGAAGCTCTTCATATTTTTCATACCTTTTGAAGCTCTTCATATTTTTCACACCTTTTGAAGCTCTTCATATTTTTCACACATTTTCAGGCTGTTCATGTTTTTCAACACCTTTTCATGCTCCTCCTATTTTTCAGACCGTTTCATGCTCCTCATATTTTTGACACTTTTTGAAGCTCTTCATATTTTTCACACCTTTTCTGGCTCTTCATCTTTTTGAACACCGTTTCATGCTCCTGCTATGTTTCAGACCGTTCCATGCTCCTCATATTTTTGAAAGCTTTTGAAGTTCTTCCTATATTTCACACCTTTTCAGGCTCTTCATGTTTTTAAACTCCTCTTCATTCTTCTCCTATTTTTCAGACCGTTTCATGCTCCTCATATTTTTCACACTTTTTGAAGCTCTTCATATTTTTCACACATTTTCACGCTCTTCATGTTTTTGAACATCGTTTCATGCTCCTCCTTTTATTCAGACCGTTTCATGCTCCTCATATTTTTCAGACCGTTTCATGCTCCACATATATTTCAGACCATTTCATGCTCCTCATATTTTTGACCCCTTTTGAAGCTCTTCATATTTTTCACACCTTTTCATGCGCTTCATGTTTTTCAAAACTTTTCATGCTTCTCCTATTTTTCAGAGAGTTTCATGCTCCTCATATATTTGACACGTTTTGAAGCTCTTCATATTTTTCACACCTCTTCATGCTCATCATGTTTCTCAACACTTTTTCATGCTCCTCCTATTTTTCATACAGTTTCATGCTCCTCATATTTTTGACAAATTTTGAAGCTCTTCATATTTTTCAAACCTTTTCATGCACTTCATGATTTCAACAATGTTTCATGCTCGTCTTATATTTCAGACCGTTTCATGCTTCTCCTATTTTTCAGACCGTTTCATGCTCCTCATATTTTTGACACCTTTTGAAGATCTTCATATTTTTCACACCTTTTCATGCTTGTCATGTTTTTCAACAAAGTTTCACACTCCTCATATTTTGACACCCTTTGATGGTCTCCATACTTTTCACACCTTTTTAGACGCTTCTTGTTTTTCAACACCGCTTCATGCTCCTCCTGTTTTTCAGACCGTTTCATGTTACTCATATGTTTGACACCTTTTGAAGCTCTTCGTATTTTTCACACCTTTTCAGGCTCTTCATGATTTCAACACAGTTACATGCTCCTCCTATTTTTCAGACCGTTTCATGCTCCTCATATTTTTGACACCTTTTGAAGCTTCATTGTTTCACACCGTTTCTGGCTCTTCATGTTTTTCTATACCGCTTCATTCTCCTCCTAATTTTAAGACTGTTTCATGATCTTCATAATTTTGGCACCTTTTGAAGCTCTTCATATTTTTCACACCTTTTCAGGCTCTTCATGTTTTTCAACGCCGCTTCATGCTCCTCCTATTTTTCAGACCGTTTCATGCACTTCATATTTTTGACACCTTTTGAAGCTTCATTGTTTCACACCGTTTCTGGCTCTTCATGTTTTTCTATACCGCTTCATTCTCCTCCTAATTTTAAGACTGTTTCATGCTCTTCATAATTTTGGCACCTTTTGAAGCTCTTCATATTTTTCACACCTTTTCAGGCTCTTCATGTTTTTCAACGCCGCTTCATGCTCCTCCTATTTTTCAGACCGTTTCATGCACTTCATATTTTTGACACCTTTTGAAGCTCTTCACTTTTTTCACACCTTTTCAGGCTCTTCATGTTTTTGAGTACCGCTTCATGCTCCTCCTACTTTTCAGACCGTTTCATGCTCCTCATATTTTTGATTTCTTTTGAAGCTCTTCATATTTTTCACACCTTTTGAAGATCTTCATATTTTCACACGTTTTCAGGCTCTTCATGTTTTTCAACATCTTTTCATGCTCCTCCTATTTTTCAGAGCGTTTCATGCTCCTCATGTATTTCACACCTTTTGAAGCTCTTCGTATTTTGCACACATTTTCAGGCTTTTCATGTTTTTCACAACCACTTCATGCTCCTCATATTTTTCAGACCGTTTCATGCACATTTCATTTTTGATCCTTTTGAAGCTCTTCATATTTTTCACACCATTTTCAGGCTCTTCATGTTTTTCAACACCGCTTTATGATGTTCCTATTTTTCAGACCGTTTCATATTCCTCATATTTTTGACATTTTTTGAGGCTCTTCATATTTTTCACACCTTTTCAGGCTCTTCATGTTTTTGAACACCGTTTCATGCTCCTCCTATTTTTCAGACCGTTTCATGCACATCTCATTTTTGATACCTTTTGAAGCTCTTGATATTTTTCACACCATTTTCAGGCTCTTCATGTTTTTCAACACCGCTTTATGATCCTCCTATTTTTCAGACCGTTTCATGCTCCTCATATATTTGACACCTTTTGAAGCTCTTCGTATTTTTCATAACTTTTCAGGCTCTTCATATTTTTCACACATTTTCAAGCTGTTCATGTTTTTGAACACGGCTTCATGCTCCTCCAATTTTTCAGACCGTTTCATTTTCCTCATATTTTTGACACCTTTTGAAGCTCTTCATTCTTTTCACGCCTTTTGAAGCTCTTCATATTTTTCACACCTTTTGAATCTCTTCATATTTTTCACACGTTTTCAGGCTCTTCATCTATTTCAACACCGCTTCATACTGCTTCTATTTTTCAGACCGTTTCATGCTCCTCATATTTTTGACACTTTTAGAAACTCTTCATATCTTTCACACCTTTTCAGGCTCTTCATGTTTTTGAACACCGCTTCTTGCTCCTCCTATTTTTCAGACCATTTCATGCTCATCATATTTTTCACACCTTTTGAAACTCTTGATATTTTTCACACCATTTCAGGCTCTTCATGTTTTTGAACATCGCTTCATGCTCCTCCTATTTTTCAGACGGTTTCATGCTCCTCATGTATTTCACACCTTTTGAAGCTCTTCGTATTTTTCACACCTTTTCAGGATCTTCATGTTTTTGAACACCGCTTCATGCTCCTCCTATTTTTCAAACCGTTACTTGCTCCACATATTTTTGACACCTTTTGAAGTTCTTAATATTGTTCACACCTTTTCAGGCTCTTCATGTTCTTCAACACCGCTTCATGCTCCTCCAATATTTCAGATCATGTCATGTTTCTCATATTTTTCACACCTTTTGAGGCTCTTCATATTTTTCACACCTTTTCACACTCTTCATATATTTCCACACCACTTCATGCTTCTCCTATTTTTCAGCCCGTTTCATGCTCCTCATGTATTTCACACCTTTTGAAGCTCTTCATATTTTTCACACCTTTTCACGCTCTTCATATTTTTCCACACCTCTTCATGCTTCTCCTATTTTTCAACCCGTTTCATGCTCCTCAAGTATTTCACACCTTTTGAAGCTCTTCATATTTTTCACACCTTTTGAAGCTCTTCATATTTTTGACACGTTTTCAGGCTCTCCATGTATTTCAACACCGCTTCATGCTCCTCCTATTTTTCAGAACGTTTCATGCTCCTCATATTTTTGACACATTTTCAAGCTCTTCATATTTTTATCACCCTTTGAACCTCTTCATATTTTTCATATTTTTGAAGCTCTTCATATTTTCACACGTTTTCAGGCTCTTCATGTTTTTCAACACCGCTTCATGCTCCTCCTATTTTTAAAATGTATCATGCTCCTCATATTTTTCACACCTTTTGAAGCTCTTCGTATTTTTCACACCTTTTCAGGCTCTTCATGTTTTTCAACACCGCTTCATGCTCCTCCTATTTTTCAGACCGTTTCATGCTCCTCATATTTTTGACACCTTTTAAAGCTCTTCATATTTTTCACACCTTTTCAGGCTCTTCACGTTTTTCAACACCGCTTCATGTTCCTTCTATTTTTCAGACCGTTTCATGCATCTCATATTTTTGACTCCTTTTAAGTTCTTCATATATTTCACACATTTTCAGGCTCTTCATGTTTTTCAACACCGTTTCATGCTCCTCATATTTTTCAGACCATATCATGCTCTTCATATTTTTGACACCTTTTGAAGCTCTTCATATTTTTCACACCTTTTCAGGCTCTTCATGTTTTTCAACGCCGCTTCATGCTCCTCCTATTTTTCAGACCGTTTCATGCTCTTCATATTTTTGACACCTTTTGAAACTCTTCATATATTTCACACCTTTTCAGACTCTTCATGTTTTTGACCACAGTTTCATGCTCCTCCTATTTTTTTGACCGTTTCATACTCTTCATATTTTTGCCTACTTTTGAAGCTCTTCATATTTTTCACACTTTTTCAGGCTCTTCATGGTTTTCTACACCGCTTCATGCTCCTCATATTTTTCACACCTTTTGAAGCTCTTCATATTTTTCAAACCTTTTCAGGCTTTCATGTTTTTCAGCACCAGTTCATGCTCCTCCTATTTTTCAGACCGTTTCCTGCTCCACATATTCTTGACACCTTTTGAAGCTCTTCATATTTTGCACACCTTTTCAGGCTCTTCATGTTTTTCAGCTCCACTTCATGCTCCTCCTATTTTTCATACCGTTTCATGCTGCTCTCATTTTTTACACCTTTTGAAGCTCTTCATATTTTGCACACCTTTTCAGGCTCTTCATGTTTTTCAGCACCAGTTCATGCTCCGCCTATTTTTCAGACCGTTTCATGCTCCTAATATTTTTGACACCTTTTGAAGCTCTTCATATTTATCTCACCCTTTGAAGCTCTTCATATTTTTCATATTTTTGAAGCTCTTCATATTTTCACAACTTTTCAGGCTCTTCATGTTTTTGAACACCACTTCATGCTCCTTCTATTTTTCAGAGAGTTTCATGCTCCTCATGTATTTCACACCTTTTGAAGCTTTTCATATTTTTCACACTTTTTCAGGCTCTTCATGTTTTTCAACACCACTTCATTCTTCTCCTATTTTTCAGCCCGTTTCATGCTCCTCATGTATTTCACACCTTTTGAAGCTCTTCATATTTTTCACACCTTTTCAGGCTCTTCATGTTTTTGATCACCATTTCATGCTCCTCCCATTTTTCAGACCGTTTCATGCTCCTCATATTTTTGACACCTTTTGAAGCTTTTCATATTTTTCACACCTTTTCAGGCTCTTCATTTTTTTCAACACTACTTCTTGCTCTTCCAATTTTTCAGACCGTTTCATGCTCATCTAATTTTTTACACCTTTTGAAGCTCTTAATATTTTTCACACCTTCTGAAGCTCTTTATATTTTTCACACTTTTTCAGGCTCTTCATGTTTTTCAACACCACTTCATGCTTCTCCTATTTTTCAGCCCGTTTCATGCTCCTCATGTTTCTCACACCTTTTGAAGCTCGTCATATTTTTCACACCTTTTAAGGCTCTCCATGTTTTTGATCACCGTTTCTTGCTCCTCCTATTTTTCAGACCGTTTCATGCTCCTCATATTTTCGACACCTTTTGAAGCTCTTCATAATTTTCACACCCTTTCAGGCTCTTCATGTTTTTCAACACCACTTCATGCTTCTCCTATATTTCAGACCGTTTCATGCTCCTCATATTTTTGACATCTTTAGAAACTCTTCATATCTTTCACACCTTTTCAGACTCTTCATGTTTTTCAACACCGCTTCATGCTCCTCCTATTTTTCAGACCATTTCCTGCTCTTCATATTTTTGACACCTCTTGAAGCTCTTCATATATTTCACACCTTTTCAGCCTCTTCATTTTTTTCAAAACCGCTTCATGCTCCTCCTATTTTTCACACCGTTTCATGCTCATCTCATTTTTCACACCTTTTGAAGCTCTTCATATATTTCACACCTTTTCAAGCTCTTCATATTTTTCAGACCTTTTCAGGCTCTTCATGTTTTTGAACACGGCTTTTTGCTCCTCCTATTTTTCAGACCGTTTCATGCTCCTCATATTTTTGACACCGTTTGAAGCTCTTCATATTTTTCACACCTTTTCAGGCTCTTCATGTTTGAACACCGCTTCATGCTCCTTCTATTTTTCAGAGAGTTTCATGCTCCTCATGTATTTCACACCTTTTGAAGCTCTTCATATTTTCCACACCTTTTCACGCTCTTCATATTTTTCCACACCACTTCATGCTTCTCCTATTTTTCAGCCCGTTTCAAACTCCTCATGTATTTCACAACTTTTGAAGCTCTTCATATTTTTCACACCTTTTCAGGCTCTTCATATTTTTGAACACCGCTTCATGCTCCTCCAATTTTTCAGCCGTTTCATGTTCCTCATAATTTTGACACCTTTTGAAGCTCTTCATATGTTTCACACCTTTTCAGGCTCTTCATTTTTTTCAACACCACTTCATGCTCCTCCTATTTTTCAGACGGTTTCATGCTCATCTCATTTTTTACACCTTTTGAAGCTCTTCATATTTTTCACACCTTTTCAGGCTCTTCATGTTTTTCACACCTTTTCAGGCTCTTCATGTTTTTGAACACCATTTCAGGCTTCTCCTAATTTGCAGACCGTTTCATTCTCCTCATATTTTTGACACCTTTTGAAGCTCTTTATATATTTCACACCTTTTCAGGCTCTTCATATTTTTGAACACCGCTTCATGCTCCTCCAATTTTTCAGGCCGTTTCATGTTCCTCATAATTTTGACACCTTTTGAAGCTCTTCATATGTTTCACACCTTTTCAGGCTCTTCATTTTTTTCAACACCACTTCATGCTCCTCCTATTTTTCAGACGGTTTCATGCTCATCTCATTTTTTACACCTTTTGAAGCTCTTCATATTTTTCACACCTTTTCAGGCTCTTCATGTTTTTCACACCTTTTCAGGCTCTTCATGTTTTTGAACACCATTTCAGGCTTCTCCTAATTTGCAGACCGTTTCATTCTCCTCATATTTTTGACACCTTTTGAAGCTCTTTATATATTTCACACCTTTTCAGGCTCTTCATTTTTTTCAACACCACTTCATGCTCCTCCTATTTTTCAGGCGGTTTCATGCTCATCTCATTTTTTACACCTTTTGAAGCTCTTCATATTTTTCACACCTTTTGATGCTCTTCATATTTTTCACACGTTTTCAGGCTCTTCATGTTTTTCAACACCGCTTCATGCTATTTCTATTTTTCAGAGAATTTCATGCTCCTCTTGTATTTCACACCTTTAGAAGCTCTTCATATTTTTCAAACATTTTCAGGCTCTTCATGTTTTTCCACACCCCTTCATGCTTCTCCTATTTTTCAGCCCGTTTCATGCTCCTCATGTATTTCACACCTTTTGAAGCTCTTCATATTTTTCACACCTTTTCAGGCTCTTCATGTTTTTGATCACCGTTTCATGCTCCTCCTATTTTTCAGACCGTTTCATGCTCATGTCATTTTCGACACCTTTTGAAGCTCTTCATATATTTCACACCTTTTGAAGCTCTTCATATTTTGCACACCTTTCCAGGCTCTTCATATTTTTCAACACCACTTCATGCTTCTCCTATTTTTCAGCCCGTTTCATGCTCCTCATGTTTTTCACACCTTTTGAAGCTCGTCATATTTTTCACACCTTTTAAGGCTCTCCATGTTTTTGATCACCGTTTCTTGCTCCTCCTATTTTTCAGACCGTTTCATGCTCCTCATATTTTTGACACCTTTTGAAGCTCTTCATAATATTCACAACCTTTCAGGCTCTTCATGTTTTTCAACACCACTTCATGCTTCTCCTATATTTCAGACCGTTTCATGCTCCTCATATTTTTGACATCTTTAGAAACTCTTCATATCTTTCACACCTTTTCAGACTCTTCATGTTTTTCAACACCGCTTCATGCTCCTCCTATTTTTCAGACCATTTCCTGCTCTTCATATTTTTGACACCTCTTGAAGCTCTTCATATATTTCACACCTTTTCAGCCTCTTCATTTTTTTCAAAACCGCTTCATGCTCCTCCTATTTTTCACATCGTTTCATGCTCATCTCATTTTTGACACCTTTTGAAGCTCTTCATATATTTCACACCTTTTCAAGCTCTTCATATTTTTCAGACCTTTTCAGGCTCTTCATGTTTTTGAACACGGCTTCGTGCTCCTCCTATTTTTCAGACCGTTTCATGCTCCTCATATTTTTGACACCGTTTGAAGCTCTTCATATTTTTCACAACTTTTCAGGCTCTTCATGTTTGAACATCGCTTCATGCTCCTTCTATTTTTCAGAGAGTTTCATGCTCCTCATGTATTTCACACCTTTTGAAGCTCTTCATATTTTCCACACGTTTTCACGCTCTTCATATTTTTCCACACCACTTCATGCTTCTCCTATTTTTCAGCCCGTTTCAAACTACTCATGTATTTCACACCTTTTGAAGCTCTTCATATTTTTCACACCTTTTCAGGCTCTTCATATTTTTGAACACCGCTTCATGCTCCTCCAATTTTTCAGCCCGTTTCATGTTCCTCATAATTTTGACACCTTTTGAAGCTCTTCATATGTTTCACACCTTTTCAGGCTCTTCATTTTTTTCAACACCACTTCATGCTCCTCCTATTTTTCAGACGGTTTCATGCTCATCTCATTTTTTACACCTTTTGAAGCTCTTCATATTTTTCACACCTTTTCAGGCTCTTCATGTTTTTCACACCTTTTCAGGCTCTTCATGTTTTTGAACACTATTTCAGGCTTCTCCTAATTTGCAGACCGTTTCATTCTCCTCATATTTTTGACAGCTTTTGAAGCTCTTTATATATTTCACACCTTTTCAGGCTCTTCATTTTTTTCAACACCACTTCATGCTCCTCCTATTTTTCAGACCGTTTCATGCTCATCTCATTTTGACACCTTTTGAAGCTCTTCAAATTTTTCACGTCTTTTGAAGCTCTTCATATTTTTCACAACTTTTCAGGCTCTTTATGATTTTCAACACCGCTTCATGCTCCTCCTATTTTTCAGACCGTTTCATGCTCATCTCATTTTGACACCTTTTGAAGCTCTTCAAATTTTTCACACCTTTTGAAGCTCTTCATATTTGTCATATTTTTGAAGCTCTTCATATTTTCACACGTTTTCAGGCTCTTCATGTTTTTCAACACCGTTTCATGCTATTTCTATTTTTCAGAGAGTTTCATGCTCCTCATGTATTTCACACCTTTTGAAGCTCTTCATATTTGTCATATTTTTGAAGCTCTTCATATTTTCACACGTTTTCAGGCTCTTCATGTTTTTCAACACCGCTTCTTGCTCCTACTATTTTTCAGACCCTTTCATGCTCCTCATATTTTTGACACCTTTTTAAGCTCTTCATATTTTTCACACCTTTTCACGCTCTTCATGTTTTTCAACATCGCTTGCTGCTCCTCCTCTTTTTCAGACCGTTTCATGCTCCTCATGTATTTCACACCTTTTGAAACTCTTCATATTTTTCACACCTTTTCAGGCTCTTCATGTTTTTGAACACTGCTTCATACTCCTCCTATTTTTCAGACCTTTTCATGCTCCTCATGTTTTTGACACCTTTTGAAGCTCTTCATATTTTTCACACCTTTTCAGGCTCTTCATGTTTTTCAACAACGCTTCATGCTCCTCCTATTTTTCAGACCGTTTCTTGCTCCTCATATGTTTCACACATTTTGAACCTCTTCATAGTTTTTTTTAACACCTTTTCACGCTCCTCCTATATTTCAGACCGTTTCAAGCTTCTCATATTTTTGACACTTTTTGAAGCTCTTCATATTTTTGACACCTTTTCAGGCTCTTCATGTTTTTCAACACCACTTCAATCTCCTTCTATTTTTCACACCGTTTCTTGCTCCTCATATTTTTGACACCTTTGAGGCTCTTCATATATTTCACACTGTTTCAGGCTCTTTATGTTTTTCAACACTGCTTCATGCTCCTCCTAATTTTCAGACCATTTCATTCTCCTCATATTTTTGACACCTTTTGAAGCTCTTCATATATTTCACACTTTTTCAGGCTCTTCATGTTTTTCAAACCGCTTCATGCTCCTCCTATTTTTCAGAACGTTTCATGCTTCTCCTATTTTTCAGACCGTTTCATGCTCCTCATATTTTTGACGCCTTTTGAAGCTCTTCATATTTTTCACACCTTTTCAGGCTCTTCATGTTTTTCAGCACCACTTCATGCTCCTCCTATTTTTCAGACCGTTTCATGCTCCTCATATTTTTCACACATTTTGAAGCTCTTCATATTTTTCACACCTTTTCAGGCTCTTCATGTTTTTCAACACCGCTTCATGCTCCTCCTATTTTTCTGACCGTTTCATGCTCCTCATATGTTTCACACCTTTTGAAGCTCTTCATATTTTTTTTAACACCTTTTCACGCTCCTCCTATATTTCAGACCGTTTCAAGCTCCTCATATTTTTGACACATTTTGTAGCTCTTCATATTTTTCACACCTTTTCAGGGTCTTCATGTTTTTCTACACCACTTCATGCTCCTCCTATTTTTCAGACCGTTTTATTCTACTCATATGTTTCACACCTTTTTCAAGCTCTTCATATTTTTCAACACCACTTCATACTCCTCCTAATTATTAGACCGTTTCATTCTCCTCATATTTTTGACACCATTTGAAGCTTTTCATATTTTTCACACCTTTTCAGGCTCTTCATGTTTTTTAACAACTTTTCATGCTCCTGCTATATTTCAGACCGTTTCATGCTCCTTATATTTTTGACACCATTTGAAGCTCTTCATATTTTTCATACGTTTTCAGGCTCTTCATATTTTTCAACACCGCTTCATGCTCCTCCTATTTTTCAGACCGTATCATGCTCCTCATATGTTTCACACCTTTTTCAGGCTCTTCATGTTTTTCAACAACACTTCATGCTCCTCCTATGTTTCAGACCGTTTCATACTCCTCATGTTTTTGACACAGTTTGAAGCTCTTCACATTTTTCACACTTTTTGAGGCTCTTCATATTTTTGAAAACAGTTTCTTGCTCCTCATATTTTTCAGACCGTTTCACCCTCTATATATTTGACACCTTTTTGAAGCTCTTCATATTTTTCACACCTTTTGAGGTTCTTCATGTTTTTGAAAACAGTTTCTTGCTCCTCATATTTTTCAGACGGTTTCACCCTCTATATATTTGACACCTTTTTGAAGCTCTTCATATTTTTCACACCTTTTCAGGCTCTTCATGTTTTTCAACACAACTTCAAGCTCCTTCTATTTTTCAGACCGTTTCTTGCTCCTCATATTTTTGACACCTTTGAGGCTCTTCATATATTTCACACTTTTTCAGGCTCTTCATGTTTTTCAACACCACTTCAAGCTCCTTCTATTTTTCAGACCGTTTCTTGCTCCTCATATTTTTGACACCTTTGAGGCTCTTCATATATTTCACACTGTTTCAGGCTCTTTATGTTTTTCAACACGGCTTCATGCTCCTCCTAATTTTCAGACCGTTGCATTCTCCTCATATTTTTGACACCTTTTGAAGCTCTTCATATTTTTCACACCTTTTCACGCTCTTCATGATTTTCAACATCGCTTGCTGCTCCTCCTCTTTTTCAGAGCGTTTCATGCTCTTCATAATTTTGACACCTTTGAAGCTCTTCATATTTTTCACACCTTTTCAGGCTCTTCATATTTTTCAACACCACTTCATGCTTTTCCTATTTTTCAGACCGTTTAATGCTCCTCATATTTCTGACACTTTTTGAAGCTCTTCATATTTTTCACACTTCTCCAGGCTCTTAATTTTTTTGAACACCGCTTCATGCTCCTCCTATTTTTCAGACTTTTTCATGCTCCTCATGTTTTTGACACCTTTTGAAGCACTTCATATTTTTCACACCTTTTCAGGCTCTTCATGTTTTTCAACAACGCTTCATGCTCCTCCTATTTTTCAGACCGTTTCATGCTCCTCATATGTTTCACACCTTTTGAAGCTCTTCATATTTTTTAACACCTTTTCACGCTCCTCCTATATTTCAGACCGTTTCAAGCTCCTCATATTTTTGACACGTTTTGTAGCTCTTCATATTTTTCACACCTTTTCAGGGTCTTCATGTTTTTCTACACCACTTCATGCTCCTCCTATTTTTCAGACCATTTTATTCTACTCATATGTTTCACACCTTTTTCAAGCTCTTCATGTTTTTCAACACCACTTCATGCTCCTCCTAATTATCAGACCATTTCATTCTCCTCATATTTTGACACCATTTGAAGCTCTTCATATTTTTCACACCTTTTCATGCTCTTCATGTTTTTTAACACCTTTTCATGCTCCTCCTATATTTCAGACCGTTTCATGCTCCTTATATTTTTGACACCTTTTGAAGCTCTTCATATTTTTCACACGTTTTCAGGCTCTTCATATTTTTCAACACCGCTTCATGCTCCTCCTATTTTTCAGACCGTATCACGCTCCTCATATGTTTCACACCTTTTTCAGGCTCTTCATGTTTTTCAAACCGCTTCATGCTCGTCCTATTTTTCAGACCGTTTCATGCTTCTCCTATTTTTCAGACCGTTTCATGCTCCTCATATTTTTGACGCATTTTGAAGGTCTTCCTATTTTTCACACCTTTTCAGGCTCTTCATGTTTTTCAACACCGCTTCATGCTCCTCGTATTTTTCAGACCCTTTCATGCTCCTCATATTTTTGACACCTTTTGAAGCTCTTCATATTTTTCACACTTTTTCACTCTCTTCATGTTTTTCAACATCGCTTGCTGCTCCTCCTCTTTTTCAGAGCGTTTCATGCTCCTCATAATTTTGACACCTTTGAAGCTCTTCATATTTTTCACACCTTTTCAGGCTCTTCATATTTTTCAACACCACTTCATGCTTTTCCTATTTTTCAGACCGTTTAATGCTCCTCATATTTCTGACACTTTTTGAAGCTCTTCCTATTTTTCACACTTCTCCAGGCTCTTAATTTTTTTGAACACCGCTTCATGCTCCTCCTATTTTTCAGAGCTTTATATGCTCCTCATGTTTTTGACACCTTTTGGAGCACTTCATATTTTTCACACCTTTTCAGGCTCTTCATGTTTTTCAACAACGCTTCATGCTCCTCCTATGTTTCAGACCGTTTCATGCTCCTCATATGTTTCACACCTTTTGAAGCTCTTCATATTTTTTTTAACACCTTTTCACGCTCCTCCTATATTTCAGACCGTTTCAAGCTCCTCATATTTTTGACACTTTTTGTAGCTCTTCATATTTTTCACACCTTTTCAGGGTCTTCATGTTTTTCTACACCACTTCATGCTCCTCCTATTTTTCAGACCGTTTTATTCTACTAATATGTTTCACACCTTTTTCAAGCTCTTCATGTTTTTCAACTCCACTTCATGCTCCTCCTAATTATCAGACCATTTCATTCTCCTCATATTTTTGACACCATTTGAAGCTCTTCATATTTTTCACACCTTTTCAGGCTCTTCATGTTTTTTAACACCTTTTCATGCTCCTCCTATTTTTCAGACCTTTTCATGCTCCTTATATTTTTGACACCTTTTGAAGCTCTTCATATTTTTCACACGTTTTCAGGCTCTTCATATTTTTCATCACCGCTTCATGCTCCTCCTATTTTTCAGACCGTATCATGCTCCTCATATGTTTCACACCTTTTTCAGGCTCTTCATGTTTTTCAACAACACTTCATGCTCCTCCTACGTTTCAGATCGTTTCATGCTCCTCATATTTTTGACACAATTTGAAGCTCTTCACATTTTTCACACCTTTTGAGGCTCTTCATGTTTTTGAAAACAGTTTCTTGCTCCTCATATTTTTCAGACCGTTTCACCCTCTATATATTTGACACGTTTTTGAAGCTCTTCATATTTTTCACACCTTTTCAGGCTCTTCATGTTTTTCAACACCACTTCAAGCTCCTTCTATTTTTCAGACCGTTTCTTGCTCCTCATACTTTTGACACCTTTGAGGCTCTTCGTATATTTCACACTTTTTTAGGCTCTTCATGTTTTTCACACCGCTTCATGCTCCTCCTATTTTTCAGACCGTTTCATGCTTCTCCTATTTTTCAGACCGTTTCATGCTCCTCATATTTTTGACGCCTTTTGAAGCTCTTCCTATTTGTCACACCTTTTCAGGCTCTTCATGTTTTTCAACACCGCTTCATGCTCCTCGTATTTTTCAGACCGTTTCATGCTCCTCATATTTTTGACACCTTTGGAAGCTCTTCATATTTTTCACACCTTTTCACTCTCTTCATGTTTTTCAACATCGCTTGCTGCTCCTCCTCTTTTTCAGAGCGTTTCATGCTCCTCATAATTTTGACACCTTTGAACCTCTTCATATTTTTCACACCTTTTCAGGCTCTTCATATTTTTCAACACCACTTCATGCTTCTCCTATTTTTCAGACCGTTTAATGCTCCTCATATTTTTGACACTTTTTGAAGCTCTTCATATTTTTCACACTTCTCCAGGCTCTTCATTTTTTTGAACACCGCTTCATGCTCCTCCTTTTTTTCAGAACTTTTCATGCTCCTCATGTTTTTGACACCTTTTGAAGCACTTCATATTTTTCACACCTTTTCAGGCTCTTCATGTTTTTCAACAACGCTTCATGCTCCTCCTATTTTTCAGACCGTTTCATGCTCCTCATATGTTTCACACCTTTTGAAGCTCTTCATATTTTTTAACACCTTTTCACGCTCCTCCTATATTTCAGACCGTTTCAAGCTCCTCATATTTTTGACACTTTTTGTAGCTCTTCATATTTTTCACACCTTTTCAGGGTCTTCATGTTTTTCTACACCACTTCATGCTCCTCCTATTTTTCAGACCGTTTTATTCTACTCATATGTTTCACAACTTTTTCAAGCTCTTCATGTTTTTCAACACCACTTCATGCTCCTCCTAATTATCAGACCGTTTCATTCTCCTCATATTTTTTACACCATTTGAAGCTTTTCATATTTTTCACACCTTTTCAGGCTCTTCATGTTTTTTAACACCTTTTCATGCTCCTCATATATTTCAGACCGTTTCATGCTCCTTATATTTTTGACACCTTTTGAAGCTCTTCATATTTTTCACACGTTTTCATGCTCTTCATATTTTTTAACACCGCTTCACGCTCCTCCTATTTATCAGACCGTATCATGCTCCTCATATGTTTCACACCTTTTTCAGGCTCTTCATGTTTTTCAACAACACTTCATGCTCCTCCTATGTTTCAGACCGTTTCATGCTCCTCATATTTTTGACACAGTTTGAAGCTCTTCAAATTTTTCACACCTTTTGAGGCTCTTCATGTTTTTGAAAACAGTTTCTTGCTCCTCATATTTTTCAGACCGTTTCACCCTCTATATATTTGACACCTTTTTGAAGCTCTTCATATTTTTCACACTTTTTCAGGCTCTTCATGTTTTTCAAACCGCTTCATGCTCCTCCTATTTTTCAGACCTTTTCATATTCCTCCTATTTTTC
The DNA here is from genome assembly GCF_033118175.1 of Dama dama. Taxonomy (NCBI): domain Eukaryota; kingdom Metazoa; phylum Chordata; class Mammalia; order Artiodactyla; family Cervidae; genus Dama; species Dama dama. The sequence continues at coordinate 1,957,880 of NW_026870925.1, read as the reverse complement.
AGATCATTTCATGCTCCTCATATTTTTGACACCTTTTGAAGCTCTTCAAATTTTTCACAACTTTTCAGGCTCTTCATGTTTTTGAACACCGCTTCATGCTCCTCCTATTTTTCAGACCTTTTCATATTCCTCCTATTTTTCAGATCATTTCATGCTCCTCATATTTTTGACACCTTTTGAAGCTCTTCATATTTTTCACACGTTTTCATGCTCTTCATATTTTTTAACACCGCTTCACGCTCCTCCTATTTATCAGACCGTATCATGCTCCTCATATGTTTCACACCTTTTTCAGGCTCTTCATGTTTTTCAACAACACTTCATGCTCCTCCTATGTTTCAGACCGTTTCATGCTCCTCATATTTTTGACACAGTTTGAAGCTCTTCAAATTTTTCACACCTTTTGAGGCTCTTCATGTTTTTGAAAACAGTTTCTTGCTCCTCATATTTTTCAGACCGTTTCACGCTCTATATATTTGACACCTTTTTGAAGCTCTTCATATTTTTCACACTTTTTCAGGCTCTTCATGTTTTTCAAACCGCTTCATGCTCCTCCTATTTTTCAGACCTTTTCATATTCCTCCTATTTTTCAGATCATTTCATGCTCCTCATATTTTTGACACCTTTTGAAGCTCTTCAAATTTTTCACAACTTTTCAGGCTCTTCATGTTTTTGAACACCGCTTCATGCTCCTCCTATTTTTCAGACCTTTTCATATTCCTCCTATTTTTCAGATCATTTCATGCTCCTCATATTTTTGACACCTTTTCAAGCTCTTCATATTTTTCATACCTTTTCAGGCTCTTCATGTTTTTCAACACCGCTTCATGCTCCTCCTATTTTTTAGACCTTTTCATGCTCCTCATATTTTTGACTCCTTTTGAACCTCTTCATATTTTTCACACCTTTTCAGGCTCTTCGTGTTTTTGAACACCATTTCATGCTCCTCATTTTTTTTGACACATTTTGAAGGTCTTCATAATTTTCACACGTTTTCAAGCTCTTCATGTTTTTCAACACCGTTTCATGCTCCTCCTATTTTTCAGATCATTTCATGCTCCTCATATATTTCACATCTTTTATAGCTCTTCATATTTTTCACACCTTTTCATTCTCTTCAGGTTTCTCAACATCACTTCATGCTTCTCCTATTTTTCACACCGTTTCATGCTCACACTATTTTTGACACCTTTTCAAGCTCTTTATATATTTCCCACCTCTTCAGGCTCTTAATGTTTTCAACACCGCTTCATGCTCATCCTATTTGTCGGACCGCTTCATGCTCCTCATATTTTTGACATCTTTTGAAGCTCTTCATATTTTTCACACCTTTTCAGGCTCTTCATGTTTTCAACACCGTTTCATGCTCCTCCTATTTTTCAGACCGTTTCATGCTCCTCATATATTAGACACCTTGTGAAGATCTTCCTATTTTTCACACCTTTTCAGGCTCTTCATGTTTTTCAACACCGCCTCATGCTCCTCCTATGTTTCAGACCGTTTCATGCTCTTCATATTTTTGACACAGTTTGAAGCTCTTCAAATTTTTCACACCTTTTGAGGCTCTTCATGTTTTTGAAAACAGTTTCTTGCTCCTCATATTTTTCAGACCGTTCCACCCTCTATATATTTGACACCTTTGTGAAGCTCTTCATATTTTTCACACTTTTTCAGGCTCTTCATGTTTTTCAAACCGCTTCATGCTCCTCCTATTTTTCAGACCTTTTCCTATTCCTCCTATTTTTCAGATCATTTCATGCTCCTCATATTTTTGACACCTTTTGAAGCTCTTCAAATTTTTCACAACTTTTCAGGCTCTTCATGTTTTTGAACACCGCTTCATGCTCCTCCTATTTTTCAGACCTTTTCATATTCCTCCTATTTTTCAGATCATTTCATGCTCCTCATATTTTTGACACCTTTTCAAGCTCTTCATATTTTTCATACCTTTTCAGGCTCTTCATGTTTTTCAACACCGCTTCATGCTCCTCCTATTTTTTAGACCTTTTCATGCTCCTCATATTTTTGACTCCTTTTGAACCTCTTCATATTTTTCACACCTTTTCAGGCTCTTCATGTTTTTGAACACCATTTCATGCTCCTCCTTTTTTTTGACACATTTTGAAGGTCTTCATAATTTTCACACGTTTTCAAGCTCTTCATGTTTTTCAACACCGTTTCATGCTCCTCCTATTTTTCAGATCATTTCATGCTCCTCATATATTTCACATCTTTTATAGCTCTTCATATTTTTCACACCTTTTCATTCTCTTCAGGTTTCTCAACATCACTTCATGCTTCTCCTATTTTTCACACCGTTTCATGCTCACACTATTTTTGACACCTTTTCAAGCTCTTTATATATTTCCCACCTCTTCAGGCTCTTAATGTTTTCAACACCGCTTCATGCTCATCCTATTTGTCGGACCGCTTCATGCTCCTCATATTTTTGACATCTTTTGAAGCTCTTCAAATTTTTCACACCTTTTCAGGCTCTTCATGTTTTCAACACCGTTTCATGCTCCTCCTATTTTTCAGACCGTTTCATGCTCCTCATATTTTTAACACCTTGTGAAGCTCTTCATATTTTTCACACCTTTTCAGGCTCTTCATGTTTTTGCACACCGCTTCATGCTCCTCCTATTTTTCACACCGTTTCATGCTCCTCTCATTATTGACACATTTCGAAGCTATTCATATTTTTCACACCTTTGGAAGCTCTTCATATTTTTCACACATTTTCAGGCTTTTCATGTTTTCAACACCCCTTCATGCTCCTCCTTTTTTTCAGACCATTTCATGCTCCTCATATTTTTGACACCTTTTAATGCTCTTTATATTTTTCACACTTGTCATGCTCTTCATGTTTTCAACACTGTTTCATGCTTATCCTATTTTTCAAACTGTTTCATGCTCCTCGTATTTTTCACAGCTTTTGAAGCTGTTCATATTTTTCACATCTTTTCAGGCTCTTCATGTTTTGGAACACCGTTTCAAGCCCCTCCTATATTTCAGACCGTTTCATGCTCCTCATATTTTTGACACCTTTTGAACCTCCTCATTTTTTCACAACTTTTGAAGTTCTTCATGTTTTTCCACACCATTCCATGCTGCCTCTATTTTTCAGACCGTTTAATGCTACTCCTATTTTTCAAACCGTTTCATTCTCCTCATATTTTTGACACCTTTTGAAGCTCTTCATGTCTTTCAACACCGTTTCATGCTGCTCCTATTTTTCAGACCGTTTCATGATCCTCTTATTTTTCAGACCGTTTCATGCTCCTCATATTTTTGACACTTTTGAAGCTCTTCGTGTCTTTCAACACTGTTTCATGCTGCTCCTATTTTTCAGACGGTTTCATGCTCCTCCTATTTTTCAGACCGTTTCATGTTCCTCATATTTTTCACACCTTTTGAACCTCCTCATTTTTTCACATCTTTTGAAGCTCTTCATATATTTCACACCTTCTCAGGCACTTCATGATTTTCACGACCACTTCATGCTCCTCCTATTTTTCAGACCGTTTCATGCTCCTCATATATTAGACACCTTGTGAAGCTCTTCCTATTTTTCACACCTTTTCAGGCTCTTCATGTTTTTCAACACCGTTTCATGCTCCTCCTATTTTTCAGACCGCTTCAGGCTCCTCATGTATTTCACACCTTTTCAAGCTCTTCATATTTTTCACACCTTTTCAGGCTCTTCATGTTTTTGAACACCGTTTCATGCTCCTCCTATTTTTCAGACCGTTTCATGCTCCTCATATTTTTGACACCTTTTGAACCTCCTCATTTTTTCACAACTTTTGAGGCTCTTCATATATTTCACACCTTTTCAGGCACTTCATGATTTTCACGACCACTTCATGCTCCTCCTATTTTTCAGACCGTTTCATGCTCATCTCATTTTTGACACCTTTGGAAGCTCTTCATATTTTTCACACCTTTTGAAGCTCTTCATATTTTTCACACGTTTTCAGGCTCTTCATGTTTTTCAACACCGCTTCATGCTCCTCCTATTTTTCAGATCGTTTCATGCTCCTCATATTTTTGACACTTTTTGAGCTCTTCATATTTTTCAAACCTTTTCAGGCTCTTCATGTTTTCGAACTCTGCTTCATGCTCCTCCAATTTTTCAAACCGTTTTATGATCCTCATGTATTTCACAACTTTGAACTTCTTCGTATTTTTCACACCTTTTCATGCTCTTCAAGTTTTTCAACATCACTTCATGCTCCTACTTTTTTGCAGACCGTTTCATGCTCCTCATATTTTTGACATCTTTTGAAGCTCTTCATATTTTTCACACCTTTTGAAGCTCTTCATATATTTCACACTTTTTCAGGCTTTTCATGTTTTTCAACACCATTTCATGCTCCTCCTATTTTTCAGACCGCTTCATGCTCATCTCATTTTTGACACCTTTTGTAGCTGTTCATATTTTTCACACCTTTTCAAGCTCTTCATATTTTTCACACCTTTTCAGGCTCTTTATGTTTTTGAACACCGTTTCATGCTCCTCCTATTTTTCAGACCGTTTCATGTTCCTCCTATTTTTCAGATCATTTCATGCTCCTCATATTTTTGACACCTTTTGAAGCTCTTCATATATTTCACACCTTTTCAGGCTCTTCATTTTTTTCAACCCCACTTCATGCTCCTCCTATTTTTCAGACCGTTTCATGCTCACATCATTTTTGACACCTTTTGAAGCTCTTCTTATTTTTCACATTTTTTGAAACTCTTCATATTTTTCACACGTTTTCAGGCTCTTCATGTTTTTCAACACCGTTTCATGCTCCTCCTATTTTTCAGACCGTTTCATGCTCCTTATATGCTTGTCTCCTTTTGAAGCTCTTCATATTTTTCAAACCTTTTGAAGCTCTTCATATTTTTCACACCTTTTCAGCCTCTTCATGGTTTTCAACAGCGCTTCATGCTCCTCCAGTTTTTCAGACCGCTTCATTATCATCTCATTTTTGACACCTTTGAAGCTCTTCATATTTTTCACACCTTTTGAAGCTCTTCATATATTTCACTCCTTTTCAGGCTCTTCATTTTTTTCAACACTACTTGTTGCTCCTCCTATTTTTTAGAACTTTTCATACTCATCTAATTTTTGACACATTTTGAGGCACTTCATATTTTTTACACCTTTTGAAGCTCTTCATATTTTTCACATTTTTGAAGCTCTTCATATTTTTCACACGATTTCAGACCCTTCATGTTTTTCAAAACCGCTTCATGCTCCTGCTATTTATCATACCGTTTCATACTTCTCATATTTTTGACACGTTTTGAGGCTCTTCATATTTTTCACACCTTTTCAGGCTCTTCATGTTTTTGAACACTGCTTCATGCTCCTCCTATTTTTTCTACCGTATCATGCTCCTCACATTTTTCACTCCTTTTGAAGCCGTTCATATTTCTCACACCTTTTCATGCTCTTCATTTTTTTCAACACTATTTGTTACTCCTCCTATTTTTTAGACCGTTTCATACTCATCTAATTTTTGACAACTTTTGAAGCTCCTCATATTTTTCACCTTTTTGAAGCTCTTCATATTTTTCACACAATTTCAGACTCTTCATGTTTTTCAACACCGCTTCATGCTCCTTCTATTTATCATACCATTTCATACTCCTAATATTTTGACACGTTTTGAGGCTCTTCATATTTTTCACACCTTTTCAGGCTCTTCATTTTTCAACACCGCTTCATGCTCCTCCTATTTTTCAGACCGTTTCATGCTCATCTCATTTTTGACACCTTTTGAAGCTTTTCATATTTTTCACAACTTTTCAGGCTCTTCATGTCTTTCAACACCGTTTCAGGCTCCTCATATTTTTCAGACCGTTTCATGCTCATCTCATTTTTGACACCTTTTGAAGCTCTTCATATTTTTCACACATTTTCAGGCTCTTCATGTTTTTGAAAACCGCTTCATGCTCCTCCTATTTTTCAGAGAGTTTCATGCTCCTCATGTATTTCACACCTTTTGAAGCTCTTCATATTTTTCACACCATTTCAGGCTCTTCATGTTTTTGATCACCGTTTCATGCTCCTCCTATTTTTCAGACCGTTTCATGCTCCTCATATTTATGACACCTTTTGAAACTCTTCCTGTTTTTCACACCTTTTCATGCTCTTCATGTTTCTGAAAACCGCTTCATGATCCTCCTATTTTTCAGACCGTTTCATTCTCCTCATATATTTCACACCTTTTGAAGCTCTTCATATTTTTCACACCTTTTCATGCTCTTCATGTTTCTGAAAACCGCTTCATGATCCTCCTATTTTTCAGACCGTTTCATTCTCCTCATATATTTCACACCTTTTGAATCTCTTCATATTTTTCCCACCTTTTCAGGCTCTTCATGTTTTTGAACACTGCTTCATGCTCCTCGTATTTTTCAGATCGTTTCATGCTCCTCATATTTTTGACACTTTTTGAGCTCTTCATATTTTTCACACCTTTTCAGGCTCTTCATGTTTTTGAACACCGCTTCATGATCCTCCTGATTTTCAGACCGTTTCATGCTCATCTCATTTTTGTCACCTTTGAAGCTCTTTATATTTTTCACACCTTTTGAAGCTCTTCATATTTTTCACACGTTTTCAGGCTCTTCATATTTTTCAACACCGTTTCATGCTGCTTCTATTTTTCAGACCGTTTCATGCTCCTCATATTTTTCACACCTTTTGAAGCTCTTCATATTTTTCACACCTTTTCAGGCTCTTCATGTTTTTGAACACAGCTTCATGCTCCACCTATTTATCAGACCGTTTCATGCTCCTCATATTTTTGACACCTTTTGCAGCTCTTTATATTTTTCACATTATTTCAGGCTCTTCATGATATTCAACACCGTTTCATGTTATTCCTATTTTTCAGACCGTTTAATGCTCATCTCATTTTTGACACCTTTTGAAGCTTTTCATATTGTTCACACCTTTTCAGTCTGTTCATGATTTTCAACACCGCTTCATGCTCCTTCTATTTTTCAGACCGTTTCAAGCTCATCTCATTTTTGACACCTTTTTAATCTCTTCATATTTTTCACAACTGTTGAAGCTCTTCATATTTTTAATATTTTTGAAGCTCTTCATATTTTCACACGTTTTCACACTCTTCATGTTTTTCAACACCGCTTCATGCTCCTCCTTTTTTCAAACCGTATCATGCTCCTCATATTTTTCACACCTTTAGAAACTCTTCATATTTTTCACACCTTTTCAGGCTCTTCATGTTTTTTATCAGTGCTTCTTGCTCGTCCTATTTTTTAGAAAGTTTCATGCTCCTCATATTTTTGACACCTTTTGAAGGTCTTCATATTTTTCACACCTTTTCAGGCTCTTCATTTTTTTCAACACTACTTGTTGCTCCTCCTATTTTTTAGAACTTTTCATACTCATCTAATTTTTGACACATTTTGAGGCACTTCATATTTTTTACACCTTTTGAAGCTCTTCATATTTTTCACACGATTTCAGACCCTTCATGTTTTTCAAAACCGCTTCATGCTCCTCCTATTTTTCAGACCGTTTCATGCTCCTCATATTTTTGACACCTTTTGAAGCTCTTAATATATTTCACAGCTTTTCAGACTCTTCATGATTTCCATTACCGCTTCATGCTCCTCATATTTTTCAGACCGTTTCATGCTCATCTAATTTTTATCACCTTTTGAAACTCTTCATATTTTTCACACCTTTTGAAGCTCTTCATATTTTTCACACGTTTTCAGGCTCTTCATGTTTTTCAACACCACTTCTTGCTTCTCCTATTTTTCAGACCGTTTCATGATCCTCATATTTTTGACCCATTTTGAAACTCTTCATATTTTTTACACCTTTTCAGGCTCTTCATGTTTTTCAACACCGCTTCATGCTCCTCCTATTTTTCAGACCCTTTCATGCTCCTCATAATTTTGACACCTTTTGAGGCTCTTCATATTTTTCACACCTTTTCAGGCTCTTCATGTTTTTCCACACCGCTTCATGCTCCTCCTATTTTTCAGACCATTTCATGCTCCTCATATATTTGACACATTTTGAAGCTCTTCATATTTTTCACACCTATTCATGCTCTTCATGTTTGTGAACACCGCTTCATGCTCGTCCTATTTTTCAGACCGTTTCATGCTCCTCATGTATTTCACACCTTTTGAAGCTCTTCATATTTTGCACAGCTTTTCAGGCTCTTCATGTTTTTCACAAACACTTCATGCTCGTCCTATTTTTCAGACCGTTTCATGCTCCTCATATTTTTGACAACTTTTGAAGCTCTTCATATTTTTGACACCTTTGAGGCTCTTCATGTTTTTGAACACCACTTCATACTCCTCCTATATTTCAGTCCGTTTCATGCTCCTCCTATTTTTCACACCTTTTGAAGCTCTTCATATTTTTGACACCTTTGAGGCTCTTCATGTTTTTGAACACCACTTCATGCTCCTCCTATTTTTCAGACCGTTTCATGGTCCTCATATATTTGACTCCTTTAGAAGCTCTTCATATTTTTCACACCTTTTCAGGCTCTTCATGGTTTTCAACACCGCTTCATGCTCCTCCTCTTTTTCAGACCGTTTCATGCTCCTCATATTTTTGACAACTTTTGAAGCTCTTCTTATTTTTCACACCTTTTCAGGCTCTTCATGATTTTCAAAACGGCTTCATGCTCCTCCTATTTTCACACCATTTCATGCTCATCTCATTTTTGACACCTTTTGAAGCTCCTCTACTTTTGACCCCTTTAGAGGCTCTTCATATTTTTGACAACTTTTCAGGCTCTTCATGTTTTTCAACACCGCTTCATGCTCCTCCTCATTTTCAGACCGTTTCATGACCCTCATATTTTTGACACCTTTTGAAGCTCCTCATATATTTCACACCTTTTCAGACTCTTCATGATTTCCAACACCACTTCATTCTCCTCATTTTTTTCACACCGTTTAATGCTCATCTCATTTTTGACACCTTTTGAAGCTCTTCATATTTTTGACACATTTAGAAGCTCTTCATATTTTTTACACATTTTCAGGCTCTTCATATTTTTCAACACCGCTTATTGCTCCTCCTATTTGTCAGACCGTTTCATGCTCATCTCATTTTTGACAACTTTTGAAGCTCTTCATGTTTTTCACATATAATGAAGCTCTTCATATTTTACACACCTTTTCAGGCTCTTCATGTTTTTCAACACCGCTTCATGCTCCTCCTATTTTTCAGACCGTTTCATGCTCCTCATATTTTTGACACCTTTAAAGCTCTTCATAATTTTCACACCTTTTCAGACTTTTCATGTTTTCAACACCGCTTCATGCTCCTCCTATTTTTCAGACCTTTTCATGCTCCTCCTATTTTTCAGACCGTTTCATGCTTCTCATATTTTGAAACCTTTTGAAGCTCTTCATATTTTTCACAACTTTTCAGTCTCTTCATGTTTTTCAACACCGCTTCTTGCTCCTCCTTTTTTCAGACCGTTTGATGCTCCTCATATTTTTGGCACCTTTTGAAGCTCTTCATATTTTTCACACCTTTTCAGGTCTTCATGTTTTTGAACACCATTTCATGCTCCTCCTATTTTTCAGACCGTTTCATGGTCCTCATATTTTTGACACCTTTTGAACCTCTTCATATTTTTCACACCTTTTCAGGCTCTTCATGTTTTCAACACCGCTTCATGCTCCTACTATTTTTCAGACGGTTTCATGCTCCTCATATTTTTGACACCTTTTGAAGCTCTTCATATTATTCACACCTTTTCAGGCTCTTCATGTTTTCAACACCGCTTCATGCTCCTACTATTTTTCAGGCGGTTTCATGCTCCTCATATTTTTGACACCTTTTGAAGCTCTTCATATTATTCACACCTTTTCAGGCTCTTCATGTTTTTCAACACCGCTTCATGCTCCTCCTTTTTTTCAGGCCGTTTCATGCTCCTCATATTTTTGACGCCTTTTGAAGCTCTTCATATTTTTCACACTTCTCCAGGCTCTTCATGTTTTTGAACACCGTTTCATGCTCCTCCTGTTTTTCAGACCGTTTCATGCTCCTCATCTTTTTGACACGTTTTGAAACTCTTCATATTTATCACACCTTTTCAGGCTCTTCATGTTTTTCAACACAATTTCATGCTCCTCCTTTTTTTCAGACCGTTTTATGCTCCTCATATATTTGACACCTTTTGAAGCTCTTCATAATTTCCACACCTTTTCAGGCTCTTCATGTTTTTCTACACCGCTTCATGCACCCCTACATTTCAGACCGTTCATGCCTCTCATATTTTTGAAACCTTTTGAAGCTCTTCATATTTTTCACACCTTTTTAGGCTCTTCATGTTTTTCAACACCATTTCATGCTCCTCCTTTTTTTCAAACCGTTTTATGCTCCTCATATATTTGACACCTTTTGAAGCTCTTCATAATTTCCACACCTCTTCAGGCTCTTCAAGTTTTTGAACACCATTTCATGCTCCTCTTATTTTTTTTTTATTGTTTTTTTTTAAAATTTTTTTTAATTATTTTTATTTTTTCTTTCCCAGTCGGTTTTGTCATACATTGATATGAATCAGCCATGGATTTACATGTATTCCCAATTCCAATCCCCCCTCCCACCTCCCTCTCCACCCGATTCTTCTCCGTCTTCCCAGTGCACCAAGCCGGAGCACTTGTCTCGTGCATCCTACCTGGGCTGGTGATCTGTTTCACCATAGATAGCATACATGCTGTTCATTTGAAATATCCCACCCTCACATTCTCCCACAAAGTTCAAAAGTCTGTTCTGTATTTCTGTGTCTATTTTTCTGTTCTGCATATAGGGTTATCGTTGTCACCTTTCTAAATTCCATATACATGTGTCAGCATGCTCTAATGTTCTTTATCTTTCTGGCTTACTTCACTCTGTATAATGGGCTCCAGCTTCATCCATCTCATTAGGACTGATTCAAGTGAATTTTTTAATGGCTGAGTAATATTCCATGGTGTATATGTACCACAGCTTTCTTATCCATTCATCTGCTGACGGGCATCTAGGTTGCTTCCATGTCCTGGCTATTATAAATAGTGCTGCGATGAACATTGGGGTGCACGTGTCTCTTTCAGACGAACCTATGGACACCTTATCTTTGACAAAGGAGGCAAGGATATACAATGGAAAAAAGACAACCTCTTTAACAAGTGGTGCTGGGAAAACTGGTCAACCACTTGTAAAAGAATGAAAATAGAACACTTTCTAACACCATACACAAAAATAAACTCAAAATGGATTAAAGATCTAAATGTAAGACCAGAAACTATAAAACTCCTAGAGGAGAAGATAGGCAATACACTCTCCGACATAAATCAAAGCAAGATCCTCTATGACCCACCTCCCAGAATATTGGAAATAAAAGCAAAACTAAACAAATGGGACCTAATGAAACTTAAAAGCTTTTGCACTACAAAGGAAACTATAAGTAAGGTGAAAAGACAGCCCTCAGATTGGGAGAAAATAATAGCAAATGAAGAAACAGACAAAGGATTAATCTCAAAAATATACAAGCAAATCCTGCAGCTCAATTCCAGAAAAATAAATGACCCAATAAAAAATGAGCCAAAGAACTAAACAGACATTTCTCCAAAGAAGACATACAGATGGATAACAAACACATGAAAAGATGCTCAACATCACTCATTATTAGAGAAATGCAAATCAAAACCACAATGAGGTACCATTATATGCCAGTCAGGATGGCTGCTATCCAGAAGTCTACAAGCAATAAATGCTGGAGATGGTGTGGAGAAAAGGGAACCCTCTTATACTGTTGGTGGGAATGCACACTAGTACAGCCGCTATGGAAAACAGTGTGGAGATTTCTTAAAAAACTGGAAATAGAACTGCCATATGACCCAGCAATCCCACTTCTGGGCATACACACTGAGGAAACCAGATCCTCTTATTTTTCAGACCGTTTCAAGCTCCTCATATTTTTTACACCTTTTGAAGCTCTTCATATATTTCACACCTTTTCAGGCTCTTCATGTTTTTCAACACCGCTTCATGCTCCTCCTATTTTTCAGACCGTTTCATGGTCCTCATGTTTTTGTCACCTTTTGAAGCTCTTCACATTTTTCACACCTTTTCATGCTCTTCATGTTTTTGAACACCATTTCATGCTCCTCCTATTTTTTAAACCGTTTCATGCTCCTCATATTTTTCACACATTTTGAAGCTCTTCATATTTTTCACACCTTTTCAGGCTCTTCATATTTTACAACAAGTTTTCATGCTCCTCCTATTTTTCAGACCGTTTAATGCTCCCCATAATTTTGACACCTTTTGAAGCGCTTCATAATTATCACACCTTTTCAGGCTCTTCATGTTTTTCAAATTTGCTTCTGCTCCTCCTATTTTTCAGACCGTTTCATGCTCCTCATATTTTGACTCCTTTTGAAGCTCTTCATATTTTTCACACATTTTCAGGCTCTTCATGTTTTTCAACACCGTTTCTTGCTCATCCTCTTTTTCAGACCGTTTCATGCCCCTCATATTTTTGACACCTTTTCAAGCTCTTCACATTTTTCAAACCTTTTCAGGCTCTTCATGTTTTTGAACAACGTTTCATGCTCCTCCTATTTTTCAGACCGTTTCATGCTCCTCATATATTTGACACCTTTTGAAGCTCTTCATATTTTTCACAACTTTTCAGATTCTTCATGTTTTCAACACCACTTCATGCTCCTCCTATATTTCTGACCTTGTCATGCTCCTCATATTTTTGACAACTTTTGAAGCTCTTCATATTTTTCACACCTTTTCAGGCTCTTCATGTTTTTCTACACCGCTTCATGCTCCTCCTATTTTTGACATCTTTTGAAGCTCTTCATATATTTCACACCTTTTCAGGGTTTTCATGTTTTTGAACACCGTTTCATGCTCCTCATATTTTTCAGACCGTTTCATGCTCCTCATATTATTGACACCTTTTGAAGCTCTTCATATATTTCACATCTTTTCAGGGTTTTCATGTTTTTGAACACCGTTTCATGCTCCTCATATTTTTCAGACCGTTTCATGCTCCTCATATTTTTGACACCTTTTGAAACTCTTCATATTTTTCACAATTTTTCAGGCTCCTCATGTTTTTGAACACCGTTTCATGCTCCTCCATTTTTTCAGACCGTTTCATGCTCCTCATATTTTGACACCTTTTGAAGCTCTTCATATTTTTCACACCTTTTCAGGCTCTTCATATTTTTCAACAAGGTTTCATGCTCCTCCTATTTTTCAGACGGTTTCATGCTCCTCATATTTTTGACACCTTTTGAAGCTCTTCATATTTTTCACACCTTTCCAGGCTCTTCATATTTTTGAACACCGATTAATGCTCCTCCTATTTTTCAGACCGTTTCTTGCTCCTCATATTTTTGACACCTTTTGAAGCTCTTCATATTTTTCACAGCTTTCCAGGCTCTTCATATTTTTGAACACCGATTAATGCTCCTCCTATTTTTCAGACCGTTTCTTGCTCCTCATATTTTTGACACCTTTTGAAGCTCTTCATATTTTTCACACCTTTTCAGGCTCTACATATTTTTCAACACAACTTCATGCTCCTCCTTTATTTGAGACCGTTTCATGCTCCTCATTTTTTTGACACCTTTTGAAGCTCTCCATAGATTTCACACCTTTTCAGGCTCTTCATGTTTTTCTACACCGCTTCTTGCTCCTCCTATTTTTCAGAGCTATTCATGCTCCTCATATTTTTGTCACCTTTTGAAGCTCTTCATATATTTCACACCTTTTCAGGCTTTTCATGTTTTTCAATACCGTTTCATGCTCCTACTATTTTTCAGACCTTTTCATGCTCCTCATATGTTTCACACCTTTTTAAGCTCTTCATGTTTTTTAACACCTTTCACGCTCCTCCTATATTTCAGACCGTTTCAAGCTCCTCATATTTTTGACACCTTTTGAAGCTCTTCATATTTTTCACATTTATCAGGGTCTTCATGTTTTTCTACACCACTTCATGCTCCTCCTATTTTTCAGACCGTTTCATTCTCCTCATATTTTTGAAGCCTTTTGAAGCTCTTCATATTTTTCACACCTTTTCAGGCTCTTCATGATTTTCAACACCGTTTCATGATCCTCCTATTTTACAGACCGTTTCATGCTCATCTCATTTTTGACACCTTTTGAAGCTTTTCATATTTTTCACAACTTTTTAGGCTCTTCATGTTTTTGAACACGGCGTCATGCTCCTCCTCTGTTTCAGAGTTTCATGCTCCTCATGTATTTCACACCTTTTGAAGCTCTTCATATTTTTCATACATTTTCAGCATCTTCATGCTTTTGATCACCGTTTCATGCTCCTCCTATTTTTCAGACCGTTTCATTCTCCTCATATTTTTGAAGCCTTTTGAAGCTCTTCATATTTTTCACACCTTTTCAGGCTCTTCATGATTTTCAACACCGTTTCATGATCCTCCTATTTTACAGACCGTTTCATGCTCATCTCATTTTTGACACCTTTTGAAGCTTTTCATATTTTTCACAACTTTTTAGGCTCTTCATGTTTTTGAACACGGCGTCATGCTCCTCCTCTGTTTCAGAGTTTCATGCTCCTCATGTATTTCACACCTTTTGAAGCTCTTCATATTTTTCATACATTTTCAGCATCTTCATGCTTTTGATCACCGTTTCATGCTCCTCCTATTTTTCAGACCGTGTCATGCACCTCATATTTTTCACACCTTTTGAAGCTCTTCATATTTTTCACACCTTTTCAGGCTCCTCATGTTTTTCAACACCGCTTCATGCTCCTCCTCTTTTTCAGACCGCTTCATGCTCCTCATATTTTTCATACCGTTTCATGAACCTCATATTTTTCACACCTTTTGAAGCTCTTCATATCTTTTACACCTTTCTCAGGCTCTTCATGTTTTTCACCACCTCTTCATGCTCCTCCTACTTTTCAGACCATTTAATGTTCCTCATGTATTTCACACCTTTTGAAGTTCTTCATATTTTTCACACCTTTTGAAGCTCTTCATATTTTTCACACGTTTTCAGGCTCTTCATGTATTTCAAAACCGCTTCATGCTGCTTCAATTTTTCAGACCGTTTCATGCTCCTCATATTTTTGACCCGTTTGGAGGCTGTTCATATTTTTCACACCTTTTCAGTTTCTTCAGGTTTTTGAACACCACTTCATGCTCCTCCTGTTTTTCAGATCGTTTCATGCTCATCTCATTTTTGACACCTTTTGAAACTCTTCATATTTTTCACACCTTTTCAAGCTCTTCATATATTTCACACCTTCTCTGGCTCTTCATGTTTTTCAACATCACTTCATGCTCCTCCTATTTTTCAGACCCTTTCATGCTAATCTAATTTTTGACACCTTTTGAAGGTCTTCATATTTTTCACACCTTTTGAAGCTCTTCATATTTTTCAAACCTTTTCAGGCTCTTCATGTTTTTGAACACCGCTTCATGCTCCTCCCTTTTTTCAGACCGTTTAATGCTCCTCATATTTTTGACATTTTTTGAAGCTCTTCATATTTTTCACACCTTTTCAGGCTCTTCATGTTTTTGAACACCGCTTCATGCTCCTCCTATATTTCAGTCCGTTCCATGATCCTCCTATTTTTCACACCTTTTGAAGCTCTTCATATTTTTCACACCTTTTCAGGCTCTTCATGTTTTTGAACACCGCTTGATGCTCCTCCTATTTTTCAGACCGTTTCATGCTCCTCATGTATTTCACACGTTTTGAAGCTCTTCATATTTTTCACACCTTTTCAGCCTCTTCATGATTTTGAACACCGCTTCATCATCCTCCTATTTTTCAGAATGTTTCATGCTCCTCATATTTTTGACAACTTTTGAAGCTTTTCATATTTTTCACAACTTTTCAGGCTCTTCATGTTTTTGAACAGAGCTTCATGCTCCTCCTATTTTTCAGACCGTATCATGTTCCTCATGTATTTTACACCTTTTGAAGCTCTTCATATTTTTCACACCTTTTCAGGCTCTTCATGCATTTGAACAACTTTTCATGCTCCTCCTATTTTTCAGACCGTTTCATACTCCTCATAGTTTTGACACCTTTTGAAGCTCTTCATATTTTTCACACCTTTTCAGGTTCTTCATGTTTTTCAACATCGCTTCATGCTCCTCCTATTTTTCAGACCGTTTCATGCTCCTCATATTTTTGACACCTTTTGAAGCTCTTAATATATTTCACAGCTTTTCAGACTCTTCATGATTTCCATTACCGCTTCATGCTCCTCATATTTTTCAGACCGTTTCATGCTCATCTAATTTTTATCACCTTTTGAAACTCTTCATATTTTTCACACCTTTTGAAGCTCTTCATATTTTTCACACGTTTTCAGGCTCTTCATGTTTTTCAACACCACTTCTTGCTTCTCCTATTTTTCAGACCGTTTCATGATCCTCATATTTTTGACCCATTTTGAAACTCTTCATATTTTTTACACCTTTTCAGGCTCTTCATGTTTTTCAACACCGCTTCATGCTCCTCCTATTTTTCAGACCCTTTCATGCTCCTCATAATTTTGACACCTTTTGAGGCTCTTCATATTTTTCACACCTTTTCAGGCTCTTCATGTTTTTCCACACCGCTTCATGCTCCTCCTATTTTTCAGACCATTTCATGCTCCTCATATATTTGACACATATTGAAGCTCTTCATATTTTTCACACCTTTTCATGCTCTTCATGTTTGTGAACACCGCTTCATGCTCGTCCTATTTTTCAGACCGTTTCATGCTCCTCATGTATTTCACACCTTTTGAAGCTCTTCATATTTTGCACAGCTTTTCAGGCTCTTCATATTTTTCACAAACACTTCATGCTCGTCCTATTTTTCAGACCGTTTCATGCTCCTCATATTTTTGACAACTTTTGAAGCTCTTCATATTTTTGACACCTTTGAGGCTCTTCATGTTTTTGAACACCACTTCATGCTCCTCCTATATTTCAGTCCGTTTCATGCTCCTCCTATTTTTCACACCTTTTGAAGCTCTTCATATTTTTGACACCTTTGAGGCTCTTCATGTTTTTGAACACCACTTCATGCTCCTCCTATTTTTCAGACCGTTTCATGGTCCTCATATATTTGACTCCTTTAGAAGCTCTTCATATTTTTCACACCTTTTCAGGCTCTTCATGGTTTTCAACACCGATTCATGCTCCTCCTCTTTTTCAGACCGTTTCATGCTCCTCATATTTTTGACAACTTTTGAAGCTCTTCTTATTTTTCACACCTTTTCAGGCTCTTCATGATTTTCAAAACGGCTTCATGCTCCTCCTATTTTCACACCATTTCATGCTCATCTCATTTTTGACACCTTTTGAAGCTCCTCTACTTTTGACCCCTTTAGAGGCTCTTCATATTTTTGACAACTTTTCAGGCTCTTCATGTTTTTCAACACCGCTTCATGCTCCTCCTCATTTTCAGACCGTTTCATGACCCTCATATTTTTGACACCTTTTGAAGCTCCTCATATATTTCACACCTTTTCAGACTCTTCATGATTTCCAACACCACTTCATTCTCCTCATTTTTTTCACACCGTTTAATGCTCATCTCATTTTTGACACCTTTTGAAGCTCTTCATATTTTTGACACATTTAGAAGCTCTTCATATTTTTTACACATTTTCAGCCTCTTCATATTTTTCAACACCGCTTATTGCTCCTCCTATTTGTCAGACCGTTTCATGCTCATCTCATTTTTGACAACTTTTGAAGCTCTTCATGTTTTTCACATATAATGAAGCTCTTCATATTTTACACACCTTTTCAGGCTCTTCATGTTTTTCAACACCGCTTCATGCTCCTCCTATTTTTCAGACCGTTTCATGCTCCTCATATTTTTGACACCTTTAAAGCTCTTCATATTTTTCACACCTTTTCAGACTCTTCATGTTTTCAACACCGCTTCATGCTCCTCCTATTTTTCAGACCTTTTCATGCTCCTCCTATTTTTCAGACCGTTTCATGCTTCTCATATTTTGAAACCTTTTGAAGCTCTTCATATTTTTCACAACTTTTCAGTCTCTTCATGTTTTTCAACACCGCTTCATGCTCCTCCTTTTTTCAGACCGTTTGATGCTCCTCATATTTTTGGCACCTTTTGAAGCTCTTCATATTTTTCACACCTTTTCAGGTCTTCATGTTTTTGAACACCATTTCATGCTCCTCCTATTTTTCAGACCGTTTCATGGTCCTCATATTTTTGACACCTTATGAACCTCTTCATATTTTTCACACCTTTTCAGGCTCTTCATGTTTTCAACACCGCTTCATGCTCCTACTATTTTTCAGACGGTTTCATGCTCCTCATATTTTTGACACCTTTTGAAGCTCTTCATATTATTCACACCTTTTCAGGCTCTTCATGTTTTTCAACACCGCTTCATGCTCCTCCTTTTTTTCAGGCCGTTTCATGCTCCTCATATTTTTGACGCCTTTTGAAGCTCTTCATATTTTTCACACTTCTCCAGGCTCTTCATGTTTTTGAACACCGTTTCATGCTCCTCCTGTTTTTCAGACCGTTTCATGCTCCTCATCTTTTTGACACGTTTTGAAACTCTTCATATTTATCACACCTTTTCAGGCTCTTCATGTTTTTCAACACAATTTCATGCTCCTCCTTTTTTTCAGACCGTTTTATGCTCCTCATATATTTGACACCTTTTGAAGCTCTTCATAATTTCCACACCTTTTCAGGCTCTTCATGTTTTTCTACACCGCTTCATGCTCCCCCTACCTTTCAGACCGTTCATGCCTCTCATATTTTTGAAACCTTTTGAAGCTCTTCATATTTTTCACACCTTTTTAGGCTCTTCATGTTTTTCAACACCATTTCATGCTCCTCCTTTTTTTCAAACCGTTTTATGCTCCTCATATATTTGACACCTTTTGAAGCTCTTCATAATTTCCACACCTCTTCAGGCTCTTCATGTTTTTGAACACCATTTCATGCTCCTCTTATTTTTTTTTTATTGTTTTTTTTTTAAATTTTTTTTAATTATTTTTATTTTTTCTTTCCCAGTCGGTTTTGTCATACATTGATATGAATCAGCCATGGATTTACATGTATTCCCAATTCCAATCCCCCCTCCCACCTCCCTCTCCACCCGATTCCTCTCCGTCTTCCCAGTGCACCAAGCCGGAGCACTTGTCTCGTGCATCCTACCTGGGCTGGTGATCTGTTTCACCATAGATAGCATACATGCTGTTCATTTGAAATATCCCACCCTCACATTCTCCCACAAATTTCAAAAGTCTGTT
This sequence comes from Dama dama, assembly GCF_033118175.1. Taxonomy (NCBI): domain Eukaryota; kingdom Metazoa; phylum Chordata; class Mammalia; order Artiodactyla; family Cervidae; genus Dama; species Dama dama. The sequence goes on along the minus strand of NW_026870925.1, from coordinate 1,938,568 downwards.
CTGTATTTCTGTGTCTCTTTTTCTGTTCTGCATATAGGGTTATCGTTGTCACCTTTCTAAATTCCATATACATGTGTCAGCATGCTCTAATGTTCTTTATCTTTCTGGCTTACTTCACTCTGTATAATGGGCTCCAGCTTCATCCATCTCATTAGGCCTGATTCAAGTGAATTTTTTAATGGCTGAGTAATATTCCATGGTGTATATGTACCACAGCTTTCTTATCCATTCATCTGCTGACGGGCATCTAGGTTGCTTCCATGTCCTGGCTCTTATAAATAGTGCTGCGATGAACATTGGGGTGCACGTGTCTCTTTCAGACGAACCTATGGACACCTTATCTTTGACAAAGGAGGCAAGGATATACAATGGAAAAAAGACAACCTCTTTAACAAGTGGTGCTGGGAAAACTGGTCAACCACTTGTAAAAGAATGAAAATAGAACACTTTCTAACACCATACACAAAAATAAACTCAAAATGGATTAAAGATCTAAATGTAAGACCAGAAACTATAAAACTCCTAGAGGAGAAGATAGGCAATACACTCTCCGACATAAATCAAAGCAAGATCCTCTATGACCCACCTCCCAGAATATTGGAAATAAAAGCAAAACTAAACAAATGGGACCTAATGAAACTTAAAAGCTTTTGCACTACAAAGGAAACTATAAGTAAGGTGAAAAGACAGCCCTCAGATTGGGAGAAAATAATAGCAAATGAAGAAACAGACAAAGGATTAATCTCAAAAATATACAAGCAAATCCTGCAGCTCAATTCCAGAAAAATAAATGACCCAATACAAAATGAGCCAAAGAACTAAACAGACATTTCTCCAAAGAAGACATACAGATGGATAACAAACACATGAAAAGATGCTCAACATCACACATAATTAGAGAAATGCAAATCAAAACCACAATGAGGTACCATTATATGCCAGTCAGGATGGCTGCTATCCAGAAGTCTACAAGCAATAAATGCTGGAGATGGTGTGGAGAAAAGGGAACCCTCTTATACTGTTGGTGGGAATGCACACTAGTACAGCCGCTATGGAAAACAGTGTGGAGATTTCTTAAAAAACTGGAAATAGAACTGCCATATGACCCAGCAATCCCACTTCTGGGCATACACACTGAGGAAACCAGATCCTCTTATTTTTCAGACCGTTTCAAGCTCCTCATATTTTTTACAACTTTTGAAGCTCTTCATATATTTCACACCTTTTCAGGCTCTTCATGTTTTTCAACACCGCTTCATGCTCCTCCTATTTTTCAGACCGTTTCATGGTCCTCATGTTTTTGTCACCTTTGAAGCTCTTCACATTTTTCACACCTTTTCATGCTCTTCATGTTTTTGAACACCATTTCATGCTCCTCCTATTTTTTAAACCGTTTCATGCTCCTCATATTTTTCACACATTTTGAAGCTCTTCATATTTTTCACACCTTTTCAGGCTCTTCATATTTTACAACAAGTTTTCATGCTCCTCCTATTTTTCAGACCGTTTAATGCTCCCCATAATTTTGACACCTTTTGAAGCGCTTCATAATTATCACACCTTTTCAGGCTCTTCATGTTTTTAAAATTTGCTTCTGCTCCTCCTATTTTTCAGACCATTTCAAGCTCCTCATATTTTTGACACCTTTTGAAGCTCTTCATATTTTTCACAGCTTTTCAGGCTCTTCATGTTTTTCAACACCACTTCATGCTCCTCCTATTTTTCAGTCCGTTTCATGCTCCTTATATTTTTGACACCTTTTGAAGTTCTTCATATTTTTCACACCTTACAGGCTCTTCATGATTTTCAACACCACTTCATGCTCCTCCTAATTTTCACACCGTTTCATGCTCCTCATATATTTGACACCTTTTGAAGCTCTTCAGATTTTTCACACCTTTTCAGGCTCTTCATATTTTTCAACACCGCTTCATGCTCCTCCTATTTTTCAGACCGTTTCATGCTCCTCATAGTTTTGACACCTTTGAAGCTCTTCATATTTTTCACACCGTTTCAGGCTCTTCATGTTTTTCAACAGCGCTTCAGGCTCCTCCTATTTTTCAGACCATTTCATGCGCCTCATATTTTTGACACCTTTGAAGCTCTTCATAATTTCCACACCTTTTCAGGCTCTTCATGTTTTTCTACACCGCTTCATGCTCCCCCTACATTTCAGACCGTTCATGCCTCTCATATTTTTGAAACCTTTTGAAGCTCTTCATATTTTTCACACCTTTTTAGGCTATTCATGTTTTTCAACACCATTTCATGCTCCTCCTTTTTTTCAAACCGTTTTATGCTCCTCATATATTTGACACCTGTTGAAGCTCTTCCTAATTTACACACCTTTTCAGGCTCTTCATGTTTTTAAACACCGTTTCATGCTTCTCTTATTTTTTTTTATTGTTATTTTTTTTATTTTTTTTTATTATTTTTATTTTTTTTCCCAGTCGGTTTTGGCATACATTGATATGAATCAGCCATGGATTTACATGTATTCCCAGTCCCGATTCCCCCTCCCACCTCCCTCTCCACCCGATTCCTCTGGGTCTTCCCAGTGCACCAAGCCGGAGCACTTGTCTCGTGCATCCTACCTGGGCTGGTGATCTGTTTCACCATAGATAGCATACATGCTGTTCTTTTGAAATATCCCACCCTCACATTCTCCCACAAAGTTCAAAAGTCTGTTCTGTATTTCTGTGTCTATTTTTCTGTTCTGCATATAGGGTTATCGTTGTCACCTTTCTAAATTCCATATACATGTGTCAGTATGCTGTAATGTTCTTTATCTTTCTGGCTTACTTCAGTCTGTATAATGGGCTCCAGCTTCATCCATCTCATTAGGACTGATTCAAATGAATTCTTTTTAATGGCTGAGTAATATTCCATGGTGTATATGTACCACAGCTTTCTTATCCATTCATCTGCTGACGGGCATCTAGGTTGCTTCCATGTCCTGGCTATTATAAACAGTGCTGCGATGAACATTGGGGTGCACGTGTCTCTTTCAGACGAACCTATGGACACCTTATCTTTGACAAAGGAGGCAAGGATATACAATGGAAAAAGACAACCTCTTTAACAAGTGGTGCTGGGAAAACTGGTCAACCACTTGTAAAAGAATGAAAATAGAACACTTTCTAACACCATACACAAAAATAAACTCAAAATGGATTAAAGATCTAAATGTAAGACCAGAAACTATAAAACTCCTAGAGGAGAAGATAGGCAAAACACTCTCCGACATAAATCAAAGCAAGATCCTCTATGACCCACCTCCCAGAATATTGGAAATAAAAGCAAAACTAAACAAATGGGACCTAATGAAACTTAAAAGCTTTTGCACTACAAAGGAAACTATAAGTAAGGTGAAAAGACAGCCCTCAGATTGGGAGAAAATAATAGCAAATGAAGAAACAGACAAAGGATTAATCTCAAAAATATACAAGCAAATCCTGCAGCTCAATTCCAGAAAAATAAATGACCCAATAAAAAATGAGCCAAAGAACTAAACAGACATTTCTCCAAAGAAGACATACAGATGGATAACAAACACTTGAAAAGATGCTCAACATCACTCATTATTAGAGAAATGCAAATCAAAACCACAATGAGGTACCATTACATGCCAGTCAGGATGGCTGCTATCCAAAAGTCTACAAGCAATAAATGCTGGAGAGGGAGTGGAGAAAAGGGAACCCTCTTATACTGTTGGTGGGAATGCACACTAGTACAGCCGCTATGGAAAACGGTGTAGAGATTTCTTAAAAAACTGGAAATAGAACTGCCATATGACCCAGCAATTCCACTTCTGGGCATACACACTGAGGAAACCAGATCCTCTTATTTTTCAGACCGTTTCAAACTCCTCATATTTTTTACACCTTTTGAAGCTCTTCATATAATTCACACCTTTTCAGGCTCTTCATGTTTTTCAACACCGCTTCATGCTCCTCCGATTATTCAGATCGTTTCATGCTCCTCATATTTTTGACACCTTTTGAAGCTCTTCATATTTTTCACACCTTTCCGTGCTCTTCATGTTTTTCAACACGCTTTCATGCTCCTCCGATTATTCAGATCGTTTCATGCTCCTCATATTTTTGACACATTTTGAAGCTCTTCATATTTTCGACACCTTTCAGGTTCTTCATGTTTTTCAACACCGTTTCATGCTCCTCCTATTTTTCAAACCGTTTCATGCTCCTCATATTTTTGACACATTTTGAAGCTCTTCATATTTTCGACACCTTTCAGGTTCTTCATGTTTTTCAACACCGTTTCATGCTCCTCCTATTTGTCAAACCGTTTCATGTTCCTCCTATTTTTCAGACCGTTTCTTGCTCCTCATATTTTTGACACCTTTTGAAGCTCTTCATGTTTTTTAACACCTTTTCACGCTCCTCCTATATTTCAGACCGTTTCAAGCTCCTCATATTTTTGACACCTTTTGAAGCTCTTCATATTTTTCACATTTTTTCAGGGTCTTCATATTTTTCTACACCACTTCATGCTCCTCCTATTTTTCAGACCGTTTCATTCTCCTCATATGTTTCACAACTTTTTCAGGCTCTTCATGTTTCTCAACACCACTTCATGCTCCTCCTATTTTTTAAAACCGTTTCTAGCTCCTCATATTTTTGACACCTTTTGAAGTTCTTCATATTTTTCACACCTTTTCAGGCTTTTCATGTTTTTCTACACTGCTTCATTCTCTTCCTATTTTTCAGACATTTTCATGCTCCTCATATTTTTGACATCCTTTGAAGCTCTTCATATTTTTCACACCTTTTCAGGCTTTTCAGGTATTTCAACACCGTCTCATGCGCCTCCTATTTTTCAGACCGTTTCATGCTCCTCATATGTTTCACACCTTTTTCAGGCTCTTCATGTTTTTCAACACCACTTCATGGTCCTCCTATTTTTCAGACCGTATCATGCTCATCATATTTTTGACACAGTTTGAAGCTCTTCCTACTTTTCACACCTTTTGAGGCTCTTCATGTTTTTGAAAACAGTTTCTTGCTCCTCATATTTTTCAGACCGTTTCATGGTCCTCATATTTTTGACACCTTTTGAAGCTCTTCATATTTTTCACACTTTTTCAGGGTCTTCATGTTTTTCTACACCACTTCATGCTCCTCTTATTTTTCAGACCGTTTCATTCTCCTCATATGTTTCACAACTTTTTCAGGCTCTTCATGTTTCTCAACACCACTTCATGCTCCTCCTATTTTTCAGACCGTTTCATGCTCCTCATATTTTTGACACTTTTTGAAGCTCTTCATATTTTTCACACCTTTCCAGGCTCTTCATGTTTTTGAACACCGTTTCATGATCATCCTATTTTTCAGACCGTTTCATGCTCCTCATATGTTTCACACCTTTTGAATCTCTTCATGTTTTTTAACACCTTTTCATGCTCCTCCTATATTTCAGACCGTTTAATGCTCCTTATATTTTTGACACCATTTGAAGCTCTTCATATTTTTCGCACCTTTTCAGGCTCTTCATATTTTTCAACACCACTTCATGCTTCTCCAATTTTTCAGACCGTTTCATGCTCCTCATATTTATGACACGTTTTGAAGGTCTTCATATTTTTCACATCTTTTCAGGCTCTTCATATTTTTCAACCCGCTTAAGCTCCTCCTATTTTTCAGAGCGTTTCTTGCTCCTCATATTTTTGACACCTTTGAGGCTCTTCATATATTTCACACCTTTTCTGGCTCTTCATGTTTTTGAACACCGATTCATGCTCCTCCTATTTTTCAGACCGTTTCATGCTCCTCATATTTTTGACACCTTTTGAACCTCTTCATATTTTTCACACCTTTTCAGGCTCTTCATGTTTTCAACACTGCTTCATGCTCCTACTATTTTTCAGACGGTTTCATGCTCCTCATATTTTTGACACCTTTTGAAGCTCTTCATATTATTCACACCTTTTCAGGCTCTTCATGTTTTTCAACACCGCTTCATGCTCCTCCTTTTTTTCAGACCGTTTCATGCTCCTCATATTTTTGACGCCTTTTGAAGCTCTTCATATTTTTCACACTTCTCCAGGCTCTTCATGTTTTTGAACACCGTTTCATGCTCCTCCTGTTTTTCAGACCGTTTCATGCTGCTCATATTTTTGACACCTTTTGAAGTTCTTCATATTTTTCACACCTTTTCAGGCTCTTCACGTTTTTCAACACCACTTCATGCTCCTCCTATTTTTCAGTCCGTTTCATGCTCCTTATATTTTTGACACCTTTTGAAATTCTTCATATTTTTCACACCTTACAGGCTCTTCATGATTTTCAACACCACTTCATGCTCCTCCTAATTTTCACACCGTTTCATGCTCCTCATATATTTGACACCTTTTGAAGCTCTTCAGATTTTTCACACCTTTTCAGGCTCTTCATATTTTTCAACACCGCTTCATGCTCCTCCTATTTTTCAGACCGTTTCATGCTCCTCATCTTTTTGACACGTTTTGAAACTCTTCATATTTATCACACCTTTTCAGGCTCTTCATGTTTTTCAACACCATTTCACGCTCCTCCTTTTTTTCAGACCGTTTTATGCTCCTCATATATTTGACACCTTTTGAAGCTCTTCATAATTTCCACACCTTTTCAGGCTCTTAATGTTTTTCTACACCGCTTCATGCTCCCCCTACATTTCAGACCGTTCATGCCTCTCATATTTTTGAAACCTTTTGAAGCTCTTCATATTTTTCACACCTTTTTAGGCTCTTCATGTTTTTCAACACCATTTCATGCTCCTCCTTTTTTTCAAACCGTTTTATGCTCCTCATATATTTGACACCTTTTGAAGCTCTTCATAATTTCCACACCTTTTCAGGCTCTTCATGTTTTTGAACACCGTTTCATGCTCCTCTTATTTTTTTTTATTGTTATTTTTTTAATTTTTTTTTATTATTTTCATTTTTTTTCCCAGTCGGTTTTGTCATACATTGATATGAATCAGCCATGGATTTACATGTATTCCCAGTCCCGATTCCCCCTCCCACCTCCCCCTCCACCCGATTCCTCTGGGTCTTCCCAGTGCACCAAGCCGGAGCACTTGTCTCGTGCATCCTACCTGGGCTGGTGATCTGTTTCACCATAGATAGCATACATGCTGTTCTTTTGAAATATCCCACCCTCACATTCTCCCACAAAGTTCAAAAGTCTGTTCTGTATTTCTGTGTCTATTTTTCTGTTCTGCATATAGGGTTATCGTTGTCACCTTTCTAAATTCCATATACATGTGTCAGTATGCTGTAATGTTCTTTATCTTTCTGGCTTACTTCAGTCTGTATAATGGGCTCCAGCTTCATCCATCTCATTAGGCCTGATTCAAATGAATTCTTTTTAATGGCTGAGTAATATTCCATGGTGTATATGTACCACAGCTTTCTTATCCATTCATCTGCTGACGGGCATCTAGGTTGCTTCCATGTCCTGGCTATTATAAACAGTGCTGCGATGAACATTGGGGTGCACGTGTCTGTTTCAGACGAACCTATGGACACCTTATCTTTGACAAAGGAGGCAAGGATATACAATGGAAAAAAGACAACCTCTTTAACAAGTGGTGCTGGGAAAACTGGTCAACCACTTGTAAAAGAATGAAAATAGAACACTTTCTAACACCATACACAAAAATAAACTCAAAATGGATTAAAGATCTAAATGTAAGACCAGAAACTATAAAACTCCTAGAGGAGAAGATAGGCAAAACACTCTCCGACATAAATCAAAGCAAGATCCTCTATGACCCACCTCCCAGAATATTGGAAATAAAAGCAAAACTAAACAAATGGGACCTAATGAAACTTAAAAGCTTTTGCACTACAAAGGAAACTATAAGTAAGGTGAAAAGACAGCCCTCAGATTGGGAGAAAATAATAGCAAATGAAGAAACAGACAAAGGATTAATCTCAAAAATACACAAGCAAATCCTGCAGCTCAATTCCAGAAAAATAAATGACCCAATAAAAAATGAGCCAAAGAACTAAACAGACATTTCTCCAAAGAAGACATACAGATGGATAACAAACACATGAAAAGATGCTCAACATCACTCATTATTAGAGAAATGCAAATCAAAACCACAATGAGGTACCATTACATGCCAGTCAGGATGGCTGCTATCCAAAAGTCTACAAGCAATAAATGCTGGAGAGGGAGTGGAGAAAAGGGAACCCTCTTATACTGTTGGTGGGAATGCACACTAGTACAGCCGCTATGGAAAACGGTGTAGAGATTTCTTAAAAAACTGGAAATAGAACTGCCATATGACCCAGCAATTCCACTTCTGGGCATACACACTGAGGAAACCAGATCCTTTTATTTTTCAGACCGTTTCAAACTCCTCATATTTTTTACACCTTTTGAAGCTCTTCATATATTTCACACCATTTCAGGCTCTTCATGTTTTTCAACACAACTTCATGCTCCCCCTATTTTTCAAACCGTTTCATGGTCCTCATATTTTTGACACCTTTTGAAGCTCTTCATATTTTTCACACCTTTCCGTGCTCTTCATGTTTTTCAACACGCTTTCATGCTCCTCCGATTATTCAGATCGTTTCATGCTCCTCATATTTTTGACACATTTTGAAGCTCTTCATATTTTCGACACCTTTCAGGTTCTTCATGTTTTTCAACACCGTTTCATGCTCCTCCTATTTTTCAAACCGTTTCATGCTCCTCATATTTTTGACACATTTTGAAGCTCTTCATATTTTCGACACCTTTCAGGTTCTTCATGTTTTTCAACACCGTTTCATGCTCCTCCTATTTGTCAAACCGTTTCATGTTCCTCCTATTTTTCAGACCGTTTCATGCTCCTCATATTTTTGACACCTTTTGAAGCTCTTCATGTTTTTCACACCCTTTCATGGTCTTCATATTTTTCAACACGGTTTCATGATCCTCCTAATTTTCAGATCGTTTCATGCTCCTCATATTTTTGACACCTTTTGAAGCTCATCTTATTCTTCACACTTTTTCAGGCTCTTCATGATTTTCAACACCGATTCATGCTCCTCCTCTCTATCAGACCGTTTCAGTCTCCTCATATGTTTCACACCTTTTTCAGGCTCTTCATGTATTTCAACACCACTTCATGCTCCTCCTATTTTTCAGATCGTTTCATGCTCCTCATATTTTTGACACCTTTTGAAGCTCTTCATATTTTTCACAGCTTTCCAGGCTCTTCATATTTTTGAACACCGATTAATGCTCCTCCTATTTTTCAGACCGTTTCATGCTCCTCATATTTTTGACACCTTTTGAAGCTCTTCATATTTTTCACACCTTTTCAGGCTCTTCAAATTTTTCAACACAACTTCATGCTCCTCCTTTATTTGAGACCGTTTCATGCTCCTCATATTTTTGACTCCTTTTGAAGCTCTCCATAGATTTCACACCTTTTCAGGCTCTTCATGTGTTTCTACACCACTTCATGCTCCTCCTATTTTTAAGAGCTTTTCATGATCCTCATATTTTTGTCACCTTTTGAAGCTCTTCATATTTTTCACACCTTTTCAGGCTTTTCATGTTTTTCAACACCGCTTCATGCTCCTACTATTTTCAGACCTTTTCATGCTCCTCATATGTTTCACACCTTTTTAAGCTCTTCATGTTTTAACACCTTTTCACGCTCCTCCTATATTTCAGACCATTTCAAGCTCCTCATATTTTTGACACCTTTTGAAGCTCTTCATATTTTTCACATTTTTTCAGGGTCTACATGTTTTTCTACACCACTTCATGCTACTCCTATTTTTAAGAGCTTTTCATGCTCCTCATATTTTTGTCACCTTTTGAAGCTCTTCATATTTTTCACACCTTTTCAGGCTTTTCATGTTTTTCAACACCACTTCATTCTCCTCCTTTATTTCAGACCGTTTCATGCTCCTCATCTTTTTCACACCTTTTGAAGCTCTTTATATTTTTCACACCTTTTCAGGCTTTTCATGTTTTTCGACACCGCTTCATTCTCTTCCTATTTTTCAGACATTTTCATGCTCCTCATATTTTTGACATCCTTTGAAGCTCTTCATATTTTTCACACCTTTTCAGGCTTTTCATGTATTTCAACACCGTCTCATGCGCCTCCTATTTTTCAGACCGTTTCATGCTCCTCATATGTTTCACACCTTTTTCAGGCTCTTCATGTTTTTCAACACCACTTCATGCTCCTCCTATTTATCAGACCGTTTCATGCTCATCATATTTTTGACACAGTTTGAAGCTCTTCATACTTTTCACACCTTTTGAGGCTCTTCATGTTTTTGAAAACAGTTTCTTGCTCCTCATATTTTTCAGACCGTTTCATGGTCCTCATATTTTTGACACCTTTTGAAGCTCTTCATATTTTTCGCACCTTTTCAGGCTCTTCATTTTTTTGAACACCACTTCATGCTTCTCCAATTTTTCAGACCGTTTCATGCTCCTCATATATTTGACACCTTTTGAAGCTCTTCATATTTTTCACATCTTTTCAGGCTCTTCATATTTTTCAACCCGCTTAAGCTCCTCCTATTTTTCAGACCGTTTCTTGCTCCTCATATTTTTGACACCTTTGAGGCTCTTAATATATTTCACACCTTTTCAGGCTCTTCATGTTTTTGAACACCGCTTCATGCTCCTCCTATTTTTCAGACCGTTTCATGCTCCTCCTATTTTTCAGACCGTTTCATGCTCCTCATATTTTTGACACCTTTTGAACCTCTTCATATTTTTCACACCTTTTCAGGCTCTTCATGTTTTCAACACCGCTTCATGCTCCTACTATTTTTCAGACGGTTTCATGCTCCTCATATTTTTGACACCTTTTGAAGCTCTTCATATTATTCACACCTTTTCAGGCTCTTCATGTTTTTCAACACCGCTTCATGCTCCTCCTTTTTTTCAGACCGTTTCATGCTCCTCATATTTTTGACAACTTTTGAAGCTCTTCATATTTTTCACACTTCTCCAGGCTCTTCATGTTTTTGAACACCGTTTCATGTTCCTCCTTTTTTTCAGACTGTTTCATGCTGCTCATATTTTTGACACCTTTTGAAGTTCTTCATATTTTTCACACCTTTTCAGGCTCTTCACGTTTTTCAACACCACTTCATGCTCCTCCTATTTTTCAGACCATTTCAGGCTCCTCTTATTTTTTTTTTTTATTGTTATTTTTTTTATTTTTTTTTTATTATTTTTATTTTTTTTTCAAGTGGGTTTTGTCATACCTTGATATGAATCAGCCATGGATTTACATGTATTCCCAGTCCCGATTCCCCCTCCCACCTCCCTCTCCACCTGATTCCTCTGGGTCTTCCCAGTGCACCAAGCCGGAGCACTTGTCTCGTGCATCCTACCTGGGCTGGTGATCTGTTTCACCATAGATAGCATACATGCTGTTCTTTTGAAATATCCCACCCTCACATTCTCCCACAAAGTTTAAAAGTCTGTTCTGTATTTCTGTGTCTCTTTTTCTGTTCTGCATATAGGGTTATCGTTGTCACCTTTCTAAATTCCATATACATGTGTCAGTATGCTGTAATGTTCTTTATCTTTCTGGCTTACTTCACTCTGTATAATGGGCTCCAGCTTCATCCATCTCATTAGGACTGATTCAAATGAATTCTTTTTAATGGCTGAGTAATATTCCATGGTGTATATGTACCACAGCTTTCTTATCCATTCATCTGCTGACGGGCATCTAGGTTGCTTCCATGTCCTGGCTATTATAAACAGTGCTGCGATGAACATTGGGGTGCACGTGTCTCTTTCAGACGAACCTATGGACACCTTATCTTTGACAAAGGAGGCAAGGATATACAATGGAAAAAAGACAACCTCTTTAACAAGTGGTGCTGGGAAAACTGGTCAACCACTTGTAAAAGAATGAAAATAGAACACTTTCTAACACCATACACAAAAATAAACTCAAAATGGATTAAAGATCTAAATGTAAGACCAGAAACTATAAAACTCCTAGAGGAGAAGATAGGCAAAACACTCTCCGACATAAATCAAAGCAAGATCCTCTATGACCCACCTCCCAGAATATTGGAAATAAAAGCAAAACTAAACAAATGGGACCTAATGAAACTTAAAAGCTTTTGCACTACAAAGGAAACTATAAGTAAGGTGAAAAGACAGCCCTCAGATTGGGAGAAAATAATAGCAAATGAAGAAACAGACAAAGGATTAATCTCAAAAATACACAAGCAAATCCTGCAGCTCAATTCCAGAAAAATAAATGACCCAATAAAAAATGAGCCAAAGAACTAAACAGATATTTCTCCAAAGAAGACATACAGATGGATAACAAACACATAAAAGATGCTCAACATCACTCATTATTAGAGAAATGCAAATCAAAACCACAATGAGGTACCATTACATGCCAGTCAGGATGGCTGCTATCCAAAAGTCTACAAGCAATAAATGCTGGAGAGGGAGTGGAGAAAAGGGAACCCTCTTATACTGTTGGTGGGAATGCACACTAGTACAGCCGATATGGAAAACGGTGTAGAGATTTCTTAAAAAACTGGAAATAGAACTGCCATATGACCCAGCAATTCCACTTCTGGGCATACACACTGAGGAAACCAGATCCTCTTATTTTTCAGACCGTTTCAAACTCCTCATATTTTTTACACCTTTTGAAGCTCTTCATATATTTCACACCTTTTCAGGCTCTTCATGTTTTTCAACACCGCTTCATGCTCCTACTATTTTTCAGACCGTTTCATGGTCCTCATATTTTTGACACCTTTTGAAGCTCTTCATATTTTTCACACCTTTTCAGGCTCTTCATGTTTTTGAACACCGTTCCATGCTCCTCCTATTTTTCAGACCGTTTCATGCTCCTCATGTTTTTGAGACGTTTTGAAGCTCTGCATATTTTTCATAACTTTCAGGCTCTTCATGCTTTTGAAACACCGTTACATGCTCCTCCTATTTTTCATACCATATCATGCTCGTCATTTTTTTGACACATTTTGAAGCTCTTCATATTTTTCACACCTTTTCAGGCTCTTTATGTTTTTCAACGCCGTATCATGCTCCTCCTATTTTTCAGACCGTTTCATGCTCCTCATACCTTTGACACCTTTTGAAGCTCTTCATATTTTTCACATCATTTCAGGCTCTTCAAGTTTTTGAAAACGGCTTCATGCTCCTCCTAATTTTCAGACCGTTTTTTGCTCATCATATTTTTGACACATTTTGAAGCTTTTCATATTTTTCACAGCTTTTCAGGCTCTTCATGTTTTTGAACACAGTTTCATGCTCCGCATATTTTTCACACCTTTTCATGCTCTTCATATTTTTCACACCTTTTCAGGCTCTTCATGTTTCTCAACACCGTTTCATGCTTCTCCTATTTTTCAGACCATTTCATGCTCCTCATACTTTTGACAGCTTTTTAAGCTCTTCATATATTTCACACCTTTTCAGGCTTTTCATGTTTTTGAACACCGCTTCATGCTCCTCCTATTTTTCAGACCATTTCATGCTCCTCGTATTTTTCACACCTTTTGAAGCTCTTCCTATATTTCACACCTTTTCAGGCTCTTCATGTTTTTGAACACCGCTTAATGCTCCTCCTCTTTTTCAGATTGTTTCATCCTCCTCATATTTTTGACACCTTTGAAGCTCTTCATATTTGTCACACCCTTCCAGGCTCTTCATGTTCTTCATCACTGTTTCATGCTCCTCCTATTTTTCAAACTGTTTCAGGCTCCTCATATTTTTCACACCTTTTGAAGCTCTTCATATTTTTCACACCTTTTCAGGCTCTTCATGTTTTTCAAAACCGCTTCATGCTCCTCCTGTTTTTCAGACCGTTTCAAGCTCCTCATGTTTTTCATATCTTTTGAAGCTCTTCATATTTTTCACACGTTTTCAGGCTCTTCATGATTTTCAACACCGCTTCATGATCCTCCTATTTATCAGACCGTTTCATGCTCATCTCATTTTTGACACTTTTTGAAGCTGCTCATATTTTTCACACCTTTTGAAGCTCTTCATTTTTTTCAAAACTTTTCAGGCTCTTCAAGTTTTTCAACACCGCTTCATGCTCCTCCTGTTTTTCAGACCGTTTCATGCTCCTCATGTAATTCACACCTTTTGAAACTCTTCATATTTTTCACACCTTTTCAGGCTCTTCATGTTTTGGAACACCGTTTCATGCTCCTCCTATTTTTCAGACCTTTCATGCTCCTCATATTTTTGACACCTTTTGAAGCTCTTCATATTTTTCACAACTTTTCAGGCTCTTCATGTTTTTCAACACGGCTTCATCCTTCTCCTATTTTCCAGACCGATTCATTGTCCTCATATTTTTGACACCTTTAGAAGCTCTTCATATTTTTCACACGTTTTCAGGCTCTTCATGTTTTTCAACACGGCTTCATGCTCCTCCTATTTTTCAGATCGGTTCATTCTCCTCATATTTTTCACACCTTTTGATGCTCTTCATATTTTTCACACCTTTTCAGGCTCTTCATGCTTTGGAACACCGTTTCATGCTCCTCCTATTTTTCAGACCTTTTCATGCTCCTCATATTTTTGACACCTTTTGAAGCTCTTCATATTTTTCACAACTTTTCAGGCTGTTCATGTTTTGGAACACCGTTTCATGCTCCTCCTTTTTTTCAGACCGTTTCATGCTCCTCATATCTTTGACACCTTTTGAAGCTCTATATTTTTCACACCTTTACAGGATCTTCATGTTTTTGAACACCGCTTCATGCTACTCCTATTTTTCAGACCGTTTCATGCTCCTCCTATTTTTCACACTTTTTGAAGCTCTTCATATTTTTCACACCTTTTCAGGCTCTTCATGTTTTTGAACACCGTTTCATGCTGCTCCTATTTTTCACTCTTTCATGCTCGTCATATTTTTGACACCTTTTGAAGCTCTTCGTATTTTTCACACCTTTTCAGGCTCTTCATGTTTTTGAAAACCGCTTCATGCTTCTCCTATTTTTCACACCTTTGAAGCTCTTCATATTTTTCACACCTTTTCAGGCTCTTCATGTTTTTCAACTCCGCTCATGCTCCTCCTCTTTTTCAGACCGTTTCATGCTCCTCATATTTTTGACACTTTTTGAGGCTCTTCATATTTTTCACACCATTTCAGGCTCTTCTTCGTTTTGAACAACGTTTCATGCTCCTCCTATTTTTCAGACCGTTTCATGCTCCTCATGTATTTCACACCTTTTGAAGCTCTTCATAATTTTCACACCTTTTCAGGCTCTACATGTTTTTCAACATCACTTCATGCTTCTCTTATTTTTCAGACCGATTCATGTTCCTCATATTTTTGACACCTTTTGAAGCTCTTCATATTTTTCACACCTGTTCAGGCTCTTCATGTTTTTCAACGCCGCTTCATGCTCCTCATCTTTTTCAGACCGTTTCATGCTCCTCATATTTTTCACACCTTTTGAAGCTCTTCATATTTTTCACAACTTTTCAGGCTCTTCATATTTTTGATCACCGTTTCATGCTCCTCCTATTTTTCAGACCGTTTCATGCTCCTCATATTTTGACACCTTTTTAAGCTCTTCACATTTTTCACACCTTTTCAGGCTCTTCATGTTTTTCAAAACCGCTTCATGATCCCCCTATATTTCAGACCGTTTCATGCTCCTCATATTTTTCACACCTTTTGAAGCTCTTCGTATTTTTCACACCTTTTCAGACTCTTCATGTTTTTCAACACCACTTCATGCTCCTCCTATTTTTCCGACGTTTTCATGCTCATCGCATTTTTGACACCTTCTGAAGCTCTTCATTTTTTTCAAAACTTTTGAGCTCTTCACATTCGTCACACGTTTTCAGGCTCTTCATGTATTTCAATAATGGTTCTTACTCCTCCTATTTTTCAGAACGTTGCATGCTTCTCATATTTTTGACACGTTTTGAAGCTCTTCATATTTTTCACACCTTTTCAGGCTCTTCATGTTTTTCAACACCACTTCATGCTCCTCCTATTTTTCAGACCGTTTCATGCTCCTCCTATTTTTCACACCTTTTGAAGCTCTTCATATTTTTCACACCTTTTCAGGCTGTACATGTTTTTGAACACCACTTCATGCTCCTCCTATTTTTCAGATCGTTTCCTGCTCCTCATGTATTTCACACATTTTGAAGCTCTTCATATTTTTCACACCTTTTCAGGCTCTTCATGTTTTTCAACACCGCATCATGCTCCTCCTATTTTTCAGACCGTTTCATGCTCATCTCTTTTTTGACACCTTTTGAAGCTCTTCATATTTTTCATTCGTTTTGAAGCTCTTCATACTTTTCACACTTTTTCAGGCTCTTCGTGTTTTTGAACACCGCTTCACGCTCCTCCTATTTTTCAGACCGTTTCATGCTGCTCGTATTTTTCAGACCGTTTCATGCTCCTCATAATTTTGACAATTTTATAAGCTCTTCATATTTTTCACACTTTTTCAGGCTCTTCATGTTTTTGAACACCGCTTCATGCTCCTCCTATTTTTCAAACTTTTGAAGCTCTTCATATTTTTCACACCTTTTCAGGCTCTTCATGTTTTTGAACACAGCTTCATGCTCCTCCTAATTTTCAGACCGTTTCATGCTCCTCATACATTTCACACCTTTTTAAGCTCTTCCTATTTTTCACACCTTTTCACGCTCTTCATGTTTTTGAACACCGTTTTATGCTGCCTCTATTTTTCAGACCGTTTCATGCTCCTCATATATTTTAAACCTTTTGAATCTCTTCATATATTTCACACCTTTTCAGGCTGTTCATGTTTTTCAACAACGCTTCATGATCTTCCTATTATTCAGACCGTTTCATGCTCCTCAAGTATTTCACACCTTTTGAAGCTCTTCATATTTTTCACACCTTTTCAGGCTCTTCATGTTTTTCAACACCACTTAATGCCCCTCCTATTTTTCAGACCGTATCATGCTCATCTCATTTTTACACCTTTTGAAGCTCTTCATATTTTTCACACCTTTTGAAGCTCTTCCTATTTTTCACACCTTTTCAGGCTCTTCAGGGTTTTGAACACCGCTTCATGCTCCTCATATTTTTCACACCTTTTGAAGCTCTTCATATTTTTCACACCTTTTCAGGCTCTTCATGTTTTTCAACACCGCTTCTTGCTCCTCCATTTTTCACACCCTTTCATGCTTCTCATGTATTTCACACCTTTTGAAACTCTTCATATTTTTCACATCTTTTCAGGCTCTTCATGTTTTTGAACAAGGTTTCATGCTCCTCCCATTTTTCAGACCGTTTCATGCTACTCATATTTTTGACACGTTTTGAAGCTCTTCATATTTTTCCCATTTTTCAGGCTCTTCATGTTTTTGAACACCGTTTCATGCTCCTCCTATTTTTCAGACCGTTCATGCTCCTCATATTTTGACACATTTTGAAGCTCTTCATATTTTTGACATCTTTTCAGGCTCTTCATGTTTTTGAACAAGGTTTCATTCTCCTCCCATTTTTCAGACCGTTTCATGCTCCTCATATTTTTGACACGTTTTGAAGCTCTTCATAGTTTTCACACCTTTTCAGGCTCTTCATGTTTTTGAACACCGTTTCATGCTCCTCCTATTTTTCAGACCGTTCATGCTCCTCATATTTTGACACCTTTTGAAGCTCTTCATATTTTTCACACCTTTTCAGGCTCTTCATGTTTCTTAACACCGCGTCATGCTCCTCCTATTTTTCATATCGTTTCATGCTTCTCATATTTTTCACACCTTTTGAAGCTCTTCATATTTTTCACACCTTTTCAGGCTCTTCATGTTTTTCAACACCGCTTGATGATCCTCCTATATTTCAGACCGTGTCATGCTCCTCATATTTTTGACACCTTTTGAATCTCTTCACATTTATCACACCTTTTCAGGCTCTTCATGTTTTTCAACACCGCTTCATGATCCTCTTATATTTCAGACCGTTTCATGCTCCTCATATTTTTGACACCTTTTGAAGCTCTTCACATTTTTCACACCTTTTCCGGCTCTTCATGTTTTTCAACACCGCTTCATGCTCCTCCTATTTTTCAGATCGTTTCAGGCTCCGCATATTTTTGACTCCTTTTGAAGCTCTTCATATTTTTCACACGTTTTCAGGCCCTTCATGTTTTTGAACACCGCTTCATGCTCCTCCTATTTTTCAGATCGTTTCAGGCTGCTCGTATTTTTCAGACCGTTTCATGCTCCTCATATTTTTGACAATTTTATAAGCTCTTCATATTTTTCACACTTTTTCAGGCTCTTCATGTTTTGAACACCGCTTCATGCTCCTCCTATTTTTCAGACGGTTTCAGGCTGCTCGTATTTTTCAGACCGTTTCATGCTCCTCATATTTTTGACAATTTTATAAGCTCTTCATATTTTTCACACTTTTTCAGGCTCTTCATGTTTTTAACACCGCTTCATGCTCCTCCTATTTTTCAGACTGTTTCAGGCTGCTCGTATTTTTCAGACCGTTTCATGCTCCTCATATTTTTGACAATTTTATAAGCTCTTCACATTTTTCACACCTTTTCCGGCTCTTCATGTTTTTCAACACCGCTTCATGCTCCTCCTATTTTTCAGATCGTTTCAGGCTGCTCGTATTTTTCAGACCGTTTCATGCTCCTCATATTTTTGACAATTTTATAAGCTCTTCATATTTTTCACACTTTTTCAGGCTCTTCATGTTTTGAACACCGCTTCATGCTCCTCCTATTTTTCAGACCTTTTCATGCTCCTCATGTATTTCACACGTTTTGAAGCTCTTCATATTTTTCACACATTTTCAGGCTCTTCATGTTTTTGAACACCGCTTCATGCTCCTCCTATTTTCAAACCTTTTGAAGCTCTTAATGTTTTTCACACCTTATCAGCCTCTTCATGTTTTTGAACATCTCTCCATGCTCCTCATATTTTTGACAATTTTATAAGCTCTTCATATTTATCACACTTTTTCAGGCTCTTCATGTTTTTGAACACGGCTTCATCCTCCTCCTATTTTTTAAACCTTTTGAAGCTCTTCATATTTTTCACACTTTTTCAGGCTCTTCATGTTTTGAACACCGCTTCATGCTCCTCCTATTTTTCAGACCGTTTCATGCTCCTCAGGTATTTCACACCTTTTCAAGCTCTTCATATTTTTCACAACTTTTCATGCTCTTCACGTTTTTGAACAACACTTCATGCTCCTCCTCCTTTTCAGACTGTTTCATGCTCATCTCATTTTTGACACCTTTTCAGGGTCTTCATATTTTTCAAACTTTTGAAGATCTTCATATTTTTCACACTTTTTCAGGCTCTTCATGTTTTGAACACTGCTTCATGCTCCTCCTATTTTTCAGACCGTTTCATTCTCCTCATGTTTTTGACACCTTTTGAAGCTCTTCATAATTTTCACACCTTTTCATGCTCTTCATGTTTTTGAACACCATTTCATGCTCCTCCTACTTTTCAGATCTTTTCATGCTCCTCATGTATTTCACACGTTTTGAAGCTCTTCATATTTTTCACACCTTTTCAGGCTCTTCATGTTTGTGAACACTGCTTCATGCTCCTCCTATTTTTCAGACGGTTTCAAGCTCCTCATATTTTTGACACTTTTTGAAGCTCTTCATATTTTTCACACCTTTTTAGGCTCTCCATGTTTCTGAACACCACTTCATGCTCCTCCTATTTTTCAGACCATATCATGCTTCTCATATTTTTCACACCTTTTGGAGCTCTTCATATTTTTCACATCTTTTCAGGCTCTTCATGTTTTTCAACACCACTTCATGCTCCTCCTATTTTTCAGAGAGATACATGCTCCACATATATTTCACACCTTTTGAAGCTCTTCATATTTTTCACACTTTTTCAGGCTCTTCATTTTTTTCCACACCACTTCATGCTTCTCCTATTTTTCAGACCGTTTCATGCTCCTCATGTATTTCAAACCTTTGAAGCTTTTCAAATTTTTCACACATTTTCAGGCTCTTCATGTTTTTGAACACCATTTCATGCTCCTCCTATTTTTCAGACCGTTTCATGCTTTTCATATTTTTGACATCTTTTGAAGCTCTTCATATTTTTCACACCTTTTGAAGCTCCTCATATATTTCACACCTTTTGAAGCTCTTCATATTTTTCACACATTTTCAGGCTCTTCATGTTTTTGAACACCACTTCATGCTCCTCCTATTTTTCAGAGAGTTTCATGCTCCTCATGTATTTCACACCTTTTGAAGCTCTTCATATTTTTCACACCTTTTCAGGCTGTTCATGTTTTTCCACATCACTACATGCTTCTCCTATTTTTCAGACCTTTTCATGCTCCTCATGTATATCACACCTTTGAAGCTTTTCATATTTTTCACACCTTTTCAGGCTCTTCATGTTTTTGAACACCATTTAATGCTCCTCCTATTTTTCAGACAGTTTCATGCTCTTCATATTTTTGACATCTTTTGAAGCTCTTCATATTTTTCACACCTTTTCTGGCTCTTCATATATTTCACACCTTTTCAGGCTCTTCATGTTTTTGAACACCATTTCATGCTCCCCCTATTTTTCAGACCGTTTCATGCTCTTCATATTTTTGACACCTTTTGAAGCTCTCCATATTTTTCACACCTTTTGAAGCTCTTCATATATTTCACACCTTTTCAGGCTCTTCATGTTGTTAAACACCGCTTCATGCTCCTCCTATTTTTCAGACCGTTTCAGGCTCTTCATATTTTTTTTACACCTTTTGACGCTCTTCATATTTTTCACATCTTTTCAGGCTCTTCAGGTTTTTCAACACCACTTAATGCTCCTGCTATTTTTCAGACCGTTTAATGCTCCTCATGTAGTTCAAACCTTTTGAAGCTCTTCATATTTTTCACACCTTTTCAGGCTCTTCATGTTTTTGAACATCGCTTCATGCTCCTTTATTTTTCAGACAATTTCTTGCTCCTCATATTTTTAAAACCTTTTGAAGCTCTTCAGATTTTTCACACCTTTTCAGGCACTTCATGTTTTTGAACACCGCTTCATGCTCCTCCTATTTTTCAGACGGTTTCATGCTCTTCATATTTTAGACAACTTTTGAAGCTCGTCATATTTTTCACACCTTTTCAGGCTCTTCATGTTTTTGAACATCGCTTCATGCTCCTTTATTTTTCAGACAATTTCTTGCTCCTCATATTTTTAAAACCTTTTGAAGCTCTTCAGATTTTTCACACCTTTTCAGGCACTTCATGTTTTTGAACACCGCTTCATGCTCCTCCTATATTTCAGACCGTTTCATGCTCCTCATATATTTGACACCTTTTGAAGCTCTTCATATTTTTCACAACTTTTCAGGCTCTTCATGTTTTTGAACACCGCTTCATGCTCCTCCTATTTTTCAGACCGTTTCATGCTCATCTCATTTTTGACACATTTTGAACTTCTTCATATTTTTCACACCTTTAAAGCTCTTCATATTTTTCACAACTTTTCAGTCTCTGCATTTTTTTGAACACCGCTTCATGCTGCTCCTATTTTTCAGACCGTTTCATGCTCCTCATGTATTTCACACCTTTTGAAGCTCTTCAAATTTTTCACACCTTTTCAGGCTCTTCATGTTTTTGATTACCGTTTCATCCTTCTCCTATTTTTCAGATCGTTTCATGCTCCTCATATATTTCACACCTTTTGAAGCTCTTCATATTTTTCCCACCTTTTCAGGCTCTTCATGTTTTTCAACACCAGTTCATGCTCCTCCTATTTTTCAGACCGTTTCAAGCTCCTCATAATTTTCACACCTTTTAAAGCTCTTCTTATTTTTCACACCTTTTCATGTTCTTCATGTTTTTGAACACCGCTTCATCTTTCTCCTATTTTTAAGACCGTTTCATGCTCCTCATATTTTTGACACCTTTTGAAGCTCTTCATATTTTTCACACCTTTTCAGGCTTTTCATGTTTTTCAACACCACTACATGATCCTCCTATTTTTCAGACCGTTTCCTGCTCCTCATATTTTTGACACCTTTTGAAGCTCTTCATATATTTCACACCGTTTCAGGCTCTTCATGTTTTTCAACACCGCTTCATGCTCCTCCTATTTTTCAGACCGTTTCTTGATGCTCATATTTTTGACACCTTTTGAGGCTCTTCATATTTTTCACACCTTTTCAGGCTCTTCATGTTTTTGAACACTGTTTCAAGCTCCTCCTCTTTTTCACACCGTTTCATGCCCCTCATAATTTTGATCCCTTTTGAAGCTTTTCATATTTTTCACACCTTTTCAGGCTCTTCATGTTTTTGAACACAGTTTCATACTCCTCCTATTTTTCAGCCCAATTAATGCTCCTCATATTTTTCACACCTTTGGAAGCACTTCATATTTTTTCACACCTTTTCAGGCTCTTCACTTTTATCAACACCGCTTCATGCTCTTCCTATTTTTCAGACCGTTTCATGCTCCTCATATTTTTCACACCTTTGGAAGCACTTCATATTTTTTCACACCTTTTCAGGCTCTTCATGTTTTTCAACACCGCTTAATGCTCCTCATATTTTTCAGACCGTTTCATGCTCCTCATATTTTTGACACCTTTTGAAGCTCTTCCTATATTTCACACCTTTTCAGGCTCTTCATGTTTTTGAACACCTTTTCATGCTCCTTCTACTTTTCAGACCGTTTCATGCTACTCACATTTTTCACACCTTTTGAAGCTCTTCATTTTTTTCACACCTTTTCAAGCTCTTCATATTTTTCAACACCGTTTCATATTCCTCCTATTTTTCAGACCGTTTCATGCTCCTCATATTTTTGACAGCTTCTGAAGCTCTTCATATATTTCACATCTTTTCAGGCTCTTCATGTTTTTCAACACCTCTTCATGCACCTCCTATATTTCAGACCGTTTCATGCTCCTCATAATTTTGACACCTTTGAAGCTCTTCATATTTTTCAAACCTTTTCAGGCTCTTCATGTTTTTCAACACCACTTCATGCACCTCCTATATTTTAGACCGTTTCATGCTCCTCATATTTTGTCACGTTTTGAAGCTCTTCATATTTTTCGCACATTTCAGTCTCTTCATGTTTTTGAATACTGCTTCATGCTCCTCCTATTTTTCAGAGCGATTCATGCTCCTCATATTTTTGACACGTTTTGAAGCTCTTCATATTTTTCACACCTTTTCAGGCTCTTCATGTTTTTGAACACCGCTTAATGCTCCTCCTATTTTTCAGATTGTTTCATGCTCCTCATATTTTTGACACGTTTTGAAGCTCTTCATATTTTTCACACCTTTTCAGGCTCTTCATGTTTTTGAACACCGCTTAATGCTCCTCCTATTTTTCAGATTGTTTCATGCTCCTCATATTTTTGACACGTTTTGAAGCTCTTCATATTTTTCACACCTTTTCAGGCTCTTCATGTTTTTGAACACCGTTTCATGCTCCTCTTATTTTTTTTTTATTGTTATTTTTTTTTATTTTTTTTTATTTTTTTTATTTTTTTTTCCAGTGGGTTTTGTCATACTTTGATATGAATCAGCCATGGATTTACATGTATTCCCAGTCCCGATTCCCCCTCCCACCTCCCTCTCCACCCGATTCCTCTGGGTCTTCCCAGTGCACCAAGCCGGAGCACTTGTCTCGTGCATCCTACCTGGGCTGGTGATTTGTTTCACCATAGATAGCATACATGCTGTTCTTTTGAAATATCCCACCCTCACATTCTCCCACAAAGTTTAAAAGTCTGTTCTGTATTTCTGTGTCTCTTTTTCTGTTCTGCATATAGGGTTATCGTTGTCACCTTTCTAAATTCCATATACATGTGTCAGTATGCTGTAATGTTCTTTATCTTTCTGGCTTACTTCACTCTGTAAAATGGGCTCCAGCTTCATCCATCTCATTAGGACTGATTCAAATGAATTCTTTTTAATGGCTGAGTAATATTCCATGGTGTATATGTACCACAGCTTTCTTATCCATTCATCTGCTGACGGGCATCTAGGTTGCTTCCATGTCCTGGCTATTATAAACAGTGCTGCGATGAACATTGGGGTGCACGTGTCTCTTTCAGACGAACCTATGGACACCTTATCTTTGACAAAGGAGGCAAGGATATGCAATGGAAAAAAGACAACCTCTTTAACAAGTGGTGCTGGGAAAACTGGTCAACCACTTGTAAAAGAATGAAAATAGAACACTTTCTAACACCATACACAAAAATAAACTCAAAATGGATTAAAGATCTAAATGTAAGACCAGAAACTATAAAACTCCTAGAGGAATACATGTAAATCCATGGCTGATTCATATCAATGTATGACAAAACCCACTGGAAAAAAAAAATAATAATAATAATAAAAAAAAATTAAAAAAAAAAAAAAAAAAAAAAAAAAAAAACTCCTAGAGGAGAAGATAGGCAAAACACTCTCCGACATAAATCAAAGCAAGATCCTCTATGACCCACCTCCCAGAATATTGGAAATAAAAGCAAAACTAAACAAATGGGACCTAATGAAACTTAAAAGCTTTTGCACTACAAAGGAAACTATAAGTAAGGTGAAAAGACAGCCCTCAGATTGGGAGAAAATAATAGCAAATGAAGAAACAGACAACGGATTAATCTCAAAAATATACAAGCAAATCCTGCAGCTCAATTCCAGAAAAATAAATGACCCAATAAAAAATGAGCCAAAGAACTAAACAGACATTTCTCCAAAGAAGACATACAGATGGATAACAAACACATGAAAAGATGCTCAACATCACTCATTATTAGAGAAATGCAAATCAAAACCACAATGAGGTACCATTACATGCCAGTCAGGATGGCTGCTATCCAAAAGTCTACAAGCAATAAATGCTGGAGAGGGAGTGGAGAAAAGGGAACCCTCTTATACTGTTGGTGGGAATGCACACTAGTACAGCCGCTATGGAAAACGGTGAAGAGATTTCTTAAAAAACTGGAAATAGAACTGCCATATGACCCAGCAATTCCACTTCTGGGCATACACAATGAGGAAACCAGATCCTCATATTTTTCAGACCGTTTCAAACTCCTCATATTTTTTACACCTTTTGAAGCTCTTCATATATTTCACACCTTTTCAGACACTTCATGTCTTTCAACACCGCTTCATGCTCCTCCTATTTTTCAGAACGTTTCATGGTCCTCATATTTTTGACACCTTTTGAAGCTCTTCATATTTTTCACCCCTTTTCAGGCTCTTCATGTTTTTGAACACCGCTTCATGCTCCTCCTATTTTTGAGACCGTTTCATGCTCCTCATGTATTTCCCACCTTTTGAAGCTCTTCATATTTGTCACACCTTTTCAGGCTCCTCATGTTTTTCAACACCGCTTCATGCTCCTCCTATTTTTCAGACCGTTTCATGCTCCTCATATTTTTCACACCTTTTGAAGCTGTTCATATTTTTCACACCTTTTCAGGCTCTTCATGTTTTTGAACACCGGTTCATGCTTCTCCTATTTTTCAGACCGTATCATGCTCCTCATATTTTTCACACCTTTTGGAGCTCTTCATATTTTTCACACCTTTTCAGGCTCTTCAGGTTTTTCGACACCGGTTCATGCTCCTCATATTTTTCAGACCGTTTCATGCTTCTCATATTTTTCACACCTTTTGAAGCTCTTCATATATTTCACACCTGTTCAGGCTCTTCATTTTTTTCAACACTACATCATGGTCCTCCTATTTTTCAGACCGTTTCATGCTCATCTAATTTTTGACATCTTCTGAAGCTCTTCATATTTTTCACACCTTTTGAAGCTCTTCATATTTTCACAAGATTTCAGTCTCAGCATGTTTTTGAACACCGCTTCATGCTCCTCCTATTTTCAGACCGTTTCATGCTCCTCATGTATTTCACACCTTTTGAAGCTCTTCATATTTGTCACAACTTTTCAGGCTCCTCATGTTTTTCAACACCGCTTCATGCTCCTCCTATTTTTCAGACCGTTTCATGCTCCTCATATTTTTCACACTTTTTGAAGCTCTTCATATTTTTAACACCTTTTCAGGCTCTTCATGTTTTTGAACACCGCTTCATGCTCCTCCTAATTTTTAAACCGTTTAATGCTCCTCATGTATTTCACACCTTTTGAAGCTCTTCATATTTTTCACACCTTTTCAGGCTCTTCATGTGTTTGAACACCATTTCATGCTCCTCCTATTTTTCAGACCGTTTCATGCTCCTCATATTTTTGACATCTTTTGAAGCTCTTCATATTTCTCACACCTTTTCAGGCTCTTCATGTTTTTGAACACCGCTTCATGCTCCTCCTATTTTTCAGACCGTTTCATGCTCATCTCATTTTTGACACCTTTTGAAGCTCTTCATATTTTTCAAATCTTTTGAAGCTCTTCATATTTTTCACACCTTTTCAGACTCTGCATGTTTTTGAACACCGCTTCATGCTCCTCCTGTTTTTCAGATCGTTTCATGCTCCTCATGTATTTCACACCTTTTGAAGCTCTTCATATTTGTCACACCTTTTCAGGCTCTTCATGTTTTTCAACACCGCTTCATGCTCCTCCTATTTTTCAGACCGTTTCATGATCCTCATATTTTTCACACTTTTTGAAGCTCTTCATATTTTTCACACATTTTAAGGCTCTTCATGTTTTTCAACATCGCTTCATGCTCCTCCTATTTTTCAGACCGTTTCAAGCTTCTCATGTATTTCACACCTTTTGAAGCTCGTCATATTTTGCACACGTTTTCAGGCTCTTCATGTTTTTTCACAACCACTTCATGCTCCTCCTATTTTTCAGACCGTATCATGCTCCTCATATTTTTCACACCTTTTCAGGCTCTTCATTATTTTCAACACAACTTCATGCTCCTCCCATTTTTCAGACCGTTTTTTACTCATCTCATTTTTGACACCTTTTGAAGCTGTTCATATTTTTCACACCTTTTGAAGCTCTTCATGTTTTTGAACACCGTTTCATGCTCCTCCTATTTTTCAGACCATTTCATGCTCCTCATATATTTCACAACTTTTGAAGCTCTTCATATATTTCACACCTTTTCAGGAACTTCATGTTTTTCAACACCTCTTCATGATCCTCCTATTTTTAAGACCGTTTCATATTCCTCATTTTTTTGACACCTTTTTAGGCTCTTCATGTTTTTTACACCTTTTCAGGCTCTTCATGTTTTTCAACACCGCTTCATGCTCCTCCTATTTTTCAGACCGTGTCATGCTCCTCCTATTTTTGACACATTTTGAAGCTCTTCATATTTTTCACACCTTTTGAAGCTCTTCATATTTTTCAACCTTTACAGGCTCTTCATGTATTTCAACACCGCTTCATGCTCCTCCTATTTTTCAGACCGTGTCTTTCTCCTCTTATTTTTGACAAATTTTGAAGCTCTTCATATTTTTCACACCTTTTGAAGCTCTTCATATTTTTCAAACCTTTACAGGCTCTTCATGTATTTCAACACCACTTCATGCTCCTCCAATTTTTCAGACAATTTCATGCTCGTCATATTTTTCAAACCTTTTAAAGCTCTTCATAATTTTCACACCTATTCATGCTCTTCATTTTTACACACTGTTTCATGCTTCTCCTATTTTTCAGACCGCTTCATGCTCCTCATATTTTTCACACCTTTTGAAACTCTTCATATTTTTCACACTTTTTGAAGCTCTTCATATTTTTCACAGTTTTCAGGCTCTTCATGCTTCTGAACACCGCTTCATGCTCCACCTATTTTTCAGACCGTTTCATGCTCTTCATATTTTTCACACCTTTTCAGGCTCTTCATATTTTTGAACACCTCTTCATGCTACTCCTATTTTTGATACCTTTTGAAGCTCTTCATATTTTTCACACCTTTTCAGGCTCTTCATGTTTTTCAACACGGCTTCATGCTACTCCTATTTTTGATACCTTTTGAAGCTCCTCATATTCTTCAAACCATTTCATGCTCTTCTTTTTTTTCATCACCGCTTCATGCTCCTCTTATTTTTCAGACCGTTTCAGTCTCCTCATATTTTTGATACCTTTTGAAACTCTTCATATTTCTCACACCTTTTCAGGCTCTTCAGGTTTTTCAAAACCACTTCATGCTCCTCCTATTTTTCAGACCGTTTCATGCTCATCTCTTTTTGACACATTTTGAAGCTCTTCATATTTTTCACACCTTTTGAAGTTCTTCATATTTTTCACACCTTTTCAGGTTCTTCATGTTTTTCAACACCGCTTCTTGCTCCTCCTATTTTTCAGACCGTATCATGCTCCTCATATTTTTGACACGTTTTGAAGCTCGTCATATTTTTCACACCTTTTCAGGCTCTTCAGGTTTTTGAACACCGTTTCATGCTCCTCCGATTTTTCAGACCGTTTCATGCTACTCATTTTTTTGAGACCTTTTGAAGCTCTTCACTTTTTTCACACCTTTTCAGGCTCTTCATGTTTTTGAATACCGCTTCATGCTCCTCCTACTTTTCAGACCGTTTCATGCTCTTCATATTTTTGATTTCTTTTGAAAGTCTGCATATTTTTCACACCTTTTTAGGCTCTTCATTTTTTTGAACACCACTTCATGCTCCTCCCATTTTTCAGACAGTTTCATGCTCATCTCATTTTTGACACCTTTTGAAGCTCTTCATATTTTTCACACCTTTTGAAGATCTTCATATTTTCACACGTTTTCAGGCTCTTCATGTTTTTCAACATCTTTTCATGCTCCTCCTATTTTTCAGACCGTTTCATGCTCCTCATGTATTTCACACCTTTTGAAGCTCTTCGTATTTTGCACACATTTTCAGGCTTTTCATGTTTTTCACAACCACTTCATGCTCCTCATATTTTTCAGACCTTTTCATTCACATTTCATTTTTGACTCCTTTTGAAGCTCTTCATATTTTTCACACCATTTTCAGGCTCTTCATGTTTTTCAACACCGCTTTATGATCCTCCTATTTTTCAGACCGTTTCATATTCCTCATATTTTTGACATTTTTTGAGGCTCTTCATATTTTTCACACCTTTTCAGGCTCTTCATGTTTTTGAACACCGTTTCATGCTCCTCCTATTTTTCAGACCGTTTCATGCTCATCTCATTTTTGACACCTTTTGAAGCTCTTCATATTTTTCAAACCTTTTGAAGCTCTTCATATTTTTCACACCTTTTCAGACTCTGCATGTTTTTGAACACCGCTTCATGCTCCTCCTATTTTTCAGATCGTTTCATGCTCCTCATGTATTTCACACCTTTTGAAGCTCTTCATATTTGTCACACCTTTTCAGGCTCTTCATGTTTTTCAACACCGCTTCATGCTCCTCCTATTTTTCAGACCGTTTCATGATCCTCATATTTTTCACACTTTTTGAAGCTCTTCATATTTTTCACACATTTTAAGGCTCTTCATGTTTTTCAACATCGCTTCATGCTCCTCCTATTTTTCAGACCGTTTCAAGCTTCTCATGTATTTCACACCTTTTGAAGCTCGTCATATTTTGCACACGTTTTCAGGCTCTTCATGTTTTTTCACAACCACTTCATGCTCCTCCTATTTTTCAGACCGTATCATGCTCCTCATATTTTTCACACCTTTTCAGGCTCTTCATTATTTTCAACACAACTTCATGCTCCTCCCATTTTTCAGACCGTTTTTTACTCATCTCATTTTTGACACCTTTTGAAGCTGTTCATATTTTTCACACCTTTTGAAGCTCTTCATGTTTTTGAACACCGTTTCATGCTCCTCCTATTTTTCAGACCGTTTCATGCTCCTCATATATTTCACAACTTTTGAAGCTCTTCATATATTTCACACCTTTCCAGGAACTTCATGTTTTTCAACACCTCTTCATGATCCTCCTATTTTTAAGACCGTTTCATATTCCTCATTTTTTTGACACCTTTTTAGGCTCTTCATGTTTTTTACACCTTTTCAGGCTCTTCATGTTTTTCAACACCGCTTCATGCTCCTCCTATTTTTCAGACCGTGTCATGCTCCTCCTATTTTTGACACATTTTGAAGCTCTTCATATTTTTCACACCTTTTGAAGCTCTTCATATTTTTCAAACCTTTACAGGCTCTTCATGTATTTCAACACCGCTTCATGCTCCTCCTATTTTTCAGACCGTGTCTTTCTCCTCTTATTTTTGACAAATTTTGAAGCTCTTCATATTTTTCACACCTTTTGAAGCTCTTCATATTTTTCAAACCTTTACAGCCTCTTCATGTATTTCAACACCGCTTCATGCTCCTCCAATTTTTCAGACAATTTCATGCTCGTCATATTTTTCAAACCTTTTAAAGCTCTTCATAATTTTCACACCTATTCATGCTCTTCATTTTTTACACACTGTTTCATGCTCCTCCTATTTTTCAGACCGTTTCATGCTCCTCATATTTTTCACACCTTTTGAAACTCTTCATATTTTTCACACTTTTTGAAGCTCTTCATATTTTTCACAGTTTTCAGGCTCTTCATGCTTCTGAACACCGCTTCATGCTCCACCTATTTTTCAGACCGTTTCATGCTCTTCATATTTTTCACACCTTTTCAGGCTCTTCATATTTTTGAACACCTCTTCATGCTACTCCTATTTTTGATACCTTTTGAAGCTCTTCATATTTTTCACACCTTTTCAGGCTCTTCATGTTTTTCAACACGGCTTCATGCTACTCCTATTTTTGATACCTTTTGAAGCTCCTCATATTCTTCAAACCATTTCATGCTCTTCTTTTTTTTCATCACCGCTTCATGCTCCTCCTATTTTTCAGACCGTTTCATGCTCCTCATATTTTGACACCTTTTAACCTGTTCATATTTTACACATTTTCAGGCTCTTCAAGTTTTTCAACACCGTTTCATGCTACTACTATTTTTGATACCTTTTGAAGCTCCTTATATTCTTCAAACCATTTCATGCTCTTCTATTTTTTCATCACCGCTTCATGCTCCTCCTATTTTTCAGACCGTTTCATGCTCTTCCTATTTTGAGACCGTTTCATGCTCCTCATATTTTTCACACCTTTAGAAGCTCTTCGTATTTTTCTCACCTTTTCAGGCTCTTCATGTTTTTCAACACCGCTTCATGATCCTCCTATTTTTCTGACAGTTTCATGCTCCTCATATTTTTCATCCTTTTTGAAGCTCTTCATATTTTTCACACCTTTAGAAGCTCTTCGTATTTTTCTCACCTTTTCAGGCTCTTCATGTTTTTGAACACCACTTCATGCTCCTCCAATTTTCAGACCATTTCATGCTCCTCATATTTTTGACACGTTTTGAAGCTCCTCATATGTTTCACACATTTTGAAGGTCTTTATATATTTCACACCATTTCAGGATCTTCATGTGTTTCAACACCACTTCATGCTCCTCCTATTTTTCAGACCGTTTCATGCTCCTCATAATTTTGACACCTTTTGAAGCTCTTTATAATTTTCACACCTTTCAAGCTCTTCATGTTTTTCAACACCACTTCATGCTCCTCCAATTTTTCAGGCCGTTTCATTGTCCTCATATATTTGACACCTTTAGAAGATCTTCATATTTTTCACACATTTTCAGGCTCTGCATGTTTTTCAACATCGCTTCATGCCCCTCCTATTTTTTAGACCGTTTCAGGCTCCTCATATTTTTCACACCTTTTAAGCTCTTCAAATTTTTCACACTTTTTCAGGCTCTTCATGTTTTTCAACACCGCTTCATGCTCCTCCTATTTTTCAGACCGTTTCATGCTCCTCATATTTTTGACACGTTTTGAAGCTCCTCATATGTTTCACACATTTTAAAGGTCTTTATATATTTCACACCATTTCAGGATCTTCATGTGTTTCAACACCACTTCATGCTCCTCCTATTTTTCAGACCGTTTCATGCTCCTCATAATTTTGACACCTTTTGAAGCTCTTTATAATTTTCACACCTTTTCAAGCTCTTCATGTTTTTCAACACCACTTCATGCTCCTCCAATTTTTCAGGCCGTTTCATTGTCCTCATATTTTTGACACCTTTAGAAGCTCTTCATATTTTTCACACCTTTTCAGGCTCTTCATTTTTTTCAACACCGCTTCATGCTCCTCCTATTTTTCAGACCGTTTCATGCTCCTCATAATTTTGACACTTTTTGAAG
Source organism: Dama dama (assembly GCF_033118175.1). NCBI lineage: Eukaryota > Metazoa > Chordata > Mammalia > Artiodactyla > Cervidae > Dama > Dama dama. The sequence continues at coordinate 1,906,452 of NW_026870925.1, read as the reverse complement.
CTCCTCATATTTTTCACACGTTTTGAAGGTGTTCATATATTTCACACCATTTCAGGCTCTTCATGTTTTTCAACACCACTTCATGCTCCTCCAATTTTTCAGTACGTTTCATGCTCATCTAATTTTTGACAACTTTTGAAGCTCTTCATATTTTTCACACCTTTTCAGGCTCTTCATTTTTTTCAACACCTCTTCATGCTCCTCGTATTTTTCAACACCGCTTCATGCTCCTACTATTTTTCAGACCGTTTCATGCTGCTCATAATTTTGACACTTTTTGAAGCTCCTCATATTTTTCACACGTTTTGAAGGTGTTCATATATTTCACACCATTTCAGGCTCTTCATGTTTTTCAACACCACTTCATGCACCTCCTATTTTTCAGACCGTTTCATGCTCATCTAATTTTTGACAACTTTTGAAGCTCTTCATATTTTTCACACCCTTTCAGGCTCTTAATGTTTTTCAACACCACTTCATGCTCCTCCTATTTTTCATACGTTTTCATGCTCCTCATATTTTTGACACCTTTTGAAGCTCTTCATATTGTTCACACCTTTTCAGGCTCTTCATGTTTTTGAACACCGTTTCATGTTCCTCGTATTTTTCAGGCCATTTCATGCTCGTCATGTATTTCACACTTGTGAAGCTCTTCATTTTTTTCACACCTTTTCAGGATCTTCATGTTTTTCAACACCACTTCATGCTTCTCCTATTTTTCAGCCCGTTTCATGCTCCTCATATTTTTGACACCTTTTGAAGCTTTTCATATTTTTCACACCTTTTCAGGCTCTTCATGTTTTTGAACACCACTTCATGCTCCTTCTATTTTTCAGAGAGTTTCATGCTCCTCATGTATTTCACACGTTTTGAAGCTCTTCATATGTTTCACACCTTTTGAAGTTCTTCATATTTTTCACACCTTTTCAAGCTCTTCATATTTTTCACACCTCTTCAGGCTCTTCATGTTTTTCAACACCGCTTCATGCTCCTCCTATTTTTCAGACCGTCTCATGCTCCACACATTTTGAAACCTTTTGAAGCTCTTCATATTTTTCACACCTTTTCAGGCTCTCCATGTTTTTCATCACCGATTCATGCTCCTCCTATTTTTGAGGCCGTTTCATGCTCCTCATATTTTTGACACCTTTTGAAGCTCTTCATATTTTTCACACCTTTTAGGCTCTTCATGTTTTTGAACAGCGCTTCATGCTCCTCATATTTTTCAGACGGTTTCATGCTCCTCATATTTTTCACACCTTTTGAAGCTCTTCATATTTTTCATATTTTTGAAGCTCTTCATATTTTTCACACTTTTTCAGGCTCTTCATGTTTTTGAGCACACCTTCTTGCTCCTCCTATTTTTCAGACCGTTTCATGCTCCTCATGTGTTTCACACCATTTGAAGCTCTTCATGTTTTTCACACCTTTTCAATCTCTTCATGTATTTGAACACCATTTCATGCTCCTCCGATTTTTTAGACCATTTCATGCTCCTCATATTTTTGACACCTTTTGAAGCTCTTCATATTTTTCACACCTTTTCAGGCTCTTCATGTTTTTGAACACCGCTTCATGCTCCTCCAATTTTTCAGACCGTTTCATGTTTCTCATATTTTGGACACCTTTTGAAGCTCTTCATATTTTTCACACCTTTTGAAGCTCTTCATATTTTTCATATATTTGAAGCTCTTCATATTTTTCACACCATTTCAGGCTTTTCATGTATTTGAACACCGGTTCATGCTCCTCCTATTTTTCAGACCGTTTCGTGCTCCTCCTATTTTTCACTCCTTTTGAAGCTCTTCACATTTTTCACACCTTTTCAGTCTCTACATGTTTTTGAACACCGCTTCATGCTCCTCCTATTTCTCAGACCATTTCATGCTCCTCATGTATTTCACACCTTTTGAAGCTCTTAGTATTTTGCACAGATTTTCAGGCTTTTCATGTTTTTCACAACCACTTCATGCTCCTCATATTTTTCAGACCGTTTCATGCACATTTCATTTTTGACTCCTTTTGAAACTCTTCATATTTTTCACGCCATTTTCAGGCTCTTCATGTTTTTCAACACCACTTTATGATCCTCCTATTTTTCAGACCGTTTCATATTCCTCATATTTTTGACATTTTTTGAGGCTCTTCATATTTTTCACACCTTTTCAGGCTCTTCATGTTTTTGAACACCGTTTCATGCTCCTCCTATTTTTCTGACCGTTTCATGCACATCTCATTTTTGACACTTTTTGAAGCCTTTGATATTTTTCACACCATTTTCAGGCTCTTCATGTTTTTCAACACCGCTTTATGATCCTCCTATTTTTCAGACCGTTTCATGCTCCTCATATATTTGACACCTTTTGAAGTACTTCATATTTTCACACCTTTTCACGCTCTTCATGTTTTTGAACACCGTTTCATGCTCCTACTATTTTTCTGACCGTTTCATGCACATCTCATTTTTGACACTTTTTGAAGCCTTTGATATTTTTCACACCATTTTCAGGCTCTTCATGTTTTTGAACACCGTTTCATGCTCCTCCTATTTTTCAGACCGTTTCATGCTCCTCTTATGTTTGACACCTTTTGAAGCTCTTCATATTTTTCACACCTTTTCACGCTCTTCATGTTTTTGAACACCGCTTCATGCTCCGCCTATTTTTCAGACCGTTTCATGCTCTTCATATTTTTGACACCTTTTGAAGCTCTTCATATTTTTCACACCCTTTCAGGCTCTTAATGTTTTTCAACACAACTTCATGCTCCTCCTATTTTTCAGACGTTTTCATGCTCCTCATAATTTTGACACCTTTAGAAACTCTTCATATCTTTCACACCTTTTCAGGCTCTTCATGTTTTGCCACACCGCTTCATGCCCCTCCTATTTTTCAGCCCGTTTCATGCTCCTCATGTATTTCACACCTTTTGAAGCTCTTCATATATTTCACACATTTTCAGGCTCTTCATTTTTTTCAACACCGCTTCATGCTCCTCCCATTTTTGAGACCGTTTCATGCTCCTCATATTTTTGACACCTTTTGAAGCTCTTCATATTTTTCACACCTTTTCAGGCTCTTCATGTTTTTCAACACCGCTTCATGCTCCTCCAATTTTTCAGACCGTTTCATGTTTCTCATATTTTTGACACCTTTTGAAGCTCTTCGTATTTTTCACACCTTTTGAAGCTCTTCATATTTTTCATATTTTTGAAGCTCTTCATATTTTTCACACCTTTTCAGGCTTTTCATGTATTTGAACACCGGTTCATATTCCTCCTATTTTTCAGACCGTTTCATGCTCCTCCTATTTTTCACTCCTTTTGAAGCTCTTCATATTTTTCACACCTTTTCAGTCTCTACATGTTTTTGAACACCGCTTCATGCTCCTCCTATTTCTCAGACCATTTCATGCTCCTCATGTATTTCACACCTTTTGAAGCTCTTCGTATTTTGCACACATTTTCAGGCTTTTCATGTTTTTCACAACCACTTCATGCTCCTCATATTTTTCAGACCGTTTCATGCACATTTCATTTTTGACTCCTTTTGAAGCTCTTCATATTTTTCACACCATTTTCAGGCTCTTCATGTTTTTCAACACCGCTTTATGATCCTCCTATTTTTCAGACCGTTTCATATTCCTCATATTTTTGACATTTTTTGAGGCTCTTCATATTTTTCACACCTTTTCAGGCTCTTCATGTTTTTGAACACCGTTTCATGCTCCTCCTATTTTTCAGACCGTTTCATGCACATCTCATTTTTGACACCTTTTGAAGCTCTTGATATTTTTCACACCATTTTCAGGCTCTTCATGTTTTTCAACACCGCTTTATGATCCTCCTATTTTTCAGACCGTTTCATGCTCCTCATATATTTGACACCTTTTGAAGCTCTTCGTATTTTTCATAACTTTTCAGGCTCTTCATATTTTTCACACATTTTCAAGCTGTTCATGTTTTTGAACACGGCTTCATGCTCCTCCAATTTTTCAGATCATTTCATGTTCCTCATATTTTTGACACCTTTTGAAGCTCTTCATTCTTTTCACACCTTTTGAAGCTCTTCATATTTTTCACACCTTTTGAATCTCTTCATATTTTTCACACGTTTTCAGGCTCTTTATCTATTTCAACACCGCTTCATGCTGCTTCTATTTTTCAGACCGTTTCATGCTCCTCATATTTTTGACGCCTTTTGAAGCTCTTCATATTTTTCACATCTTTTCAGGCTCTTCATGTTTTTGAACACCGTTTCATGCTCCTCGTATTTTTCAGACCGTTTCATTCTCCTCATACCTTTGACACCTTTTGAAGGTCTTCATATATTCCACACCTTTTCAGACTCTTCATGTTTTTGAACACCGCTTCATGCTCCTCTTATTTTTCAGACCGTTTCAGTCTCCTCATATTTTTGATACCTTTTGAAACTCTTCATATTTCTCACACCTTTTCAGGCTCTTCAGGTTTTTCAAAACCACTTCATGCTCCTCCTATTTTTCAGACCGTTTCATGCTCATCTCTTTTTGACACATTTTGAAGCTCTTCATATTTTTCACACCTTTTGAAGTTCTTCATATTTTTCACACCTTTTCAGGTTCTTCATGTTTTTCAACACCGCTTCTTGCTCCTCCTATTTTTCAGACCGTATCATGCTCCTCATATTTTTGACACGTTTTGAAGCTCGTCATATTTTTCACACCTTTTCAGGCTCTTCAGGTTTTTGAACACCGTTTCATGCTCCTCCGATTTTTCAGACCGTTTCATGCTACTCATTTTTTTGAGACCTTTTGAAGCTCTTCACTTTTTTCACACCTTTTCAGGCTCTTCATGTTTTTGAATACCGCTTCATGCTCCTCCTACTTTTCAGACCGTTTCATGCTCTTCATATTTTTGATTTCTTTTGAAAGTCTGCATATTTTTCACACCTTTTTAGGCTCTTCATTTTTTTGAACACCACTTCATGCTCCTCCCATTTTTCAGACAGTTTCATGCTCATCTCATTTTTGACACCTTTTGAAGCTCTTCATATTTTTCACACCTTTTGAAGATCTTCATATTTTCACACGTTTTCAGGCTCTTCATGTTTTTCAACATCTTTTCATGCTCCTCCTATTTTTCAGACCGTTTCATGCTCCTCATGTATTTCACACCTTTTGAAGCTCTTCGTATTTTGCACACATTTTCAGGCTTTTCATGTTTTTCACAACCACTTCATGCTCCTCATATTTTTCAGACCTTTTCATTCACATTTCATTTTTGACTCCTTTTGAAGCTCTTCATATTTTTCACACCATTTTCAGGCTCTTCATGTTTTTCAACACCGCTTTATGATCCTCCTATTTTTCAGACCGTTTCATATTCCTCATATTTTTGACATTTTTTGAGGCTCTTCATATTTTTCACACCTTTTCAGGCTCTTCATGTTTTTGAACACCGTTTCATGCTCCTCCTATTTTTCAGACCGTTTCATGCTCATCTCATTTTTGACACCTTTTGAAGCTCTTCATATTTTTCAAACCTTTTGAAGCTCTTCATATTTTTCACACCTTTTCAGACTCTGCATGTTTTTGAACACCGCTTCATGCTCCTCCTATTTTTCAGATCGTTTCATGCTCCTCATGTATTTCACACCTTTTGAAGCTCTTCATATTTGTCACACCTTTTCAGGCTCTTCATGTTTTTCAACACCGCTTCATGCTCCTCCTATTTTTCAGACCGTTTCATGATCCTCATATTTTTCACACTTTTTGAAGCTCTTCATATTTTTCACACATTTTAAGGCTCTTCATGTTTTTCAACATCGCTTCATGCTCCTCCTATTTTTCAGACCGTTTCAAGCTTCTCATGTATTTCACACCTTTTGAAGCTCGTCATATTTTGCACACGTTTTCAGGCTCTTCATGTTTTTTCACAACCACTTCATGCTCCTCCTATTTTTCAGACCGTATCATGCTCCTCATATTTTTCACACCTTTTCAGGCTCTTCATTATTTTCAACACAACTTCATGCTCCTCCCATTTTTCAGACCGTTTTTTACTCATCTCATTTTTGACACCTTTTGAAGCTGTTCATATTTTTCACACCTTTTGAAGCTCTTCATGTTTTTGAACACCGTTTCATGCTCCTCCTATTTTTCAGACCGTTTCATGCTCCTCATATATTTCACAACTTTTGAAGCTCTTCATATATTTCACACCTTTCCAGGAACTTCATGTTTTTCAACACCTCTTCATGATCCTCCTATTTTTAAGACCGTTTCATATTCCTCATTTTTTTGACACCTTTTTAGGCTCTTCATGTTTTTTACACCTTTTCAGGCTCTTCATGTTTTTCAACACCGCTTCATGCTCCTCCTATTTTTCAGACCGTGTCATGCTCCTCCTATTTTTGACACATTTTGAAGCTCTTCATATTTTTCACACCTTTTGAAGCTCTTCATATTTTTCAAACCTTTACAGGCTCTTCATGTATTTCAACACCGCTTCATGCTCCTCCTATTTTTCAGACCGTGTCTTTCTCCTCTTATTTTTGACAAATTTTGAAGCTCTTCATATTTTTCACACCTTTTGAAGCTCTTCATATTTTTCAAACCTTTACAGCCTCTTCATGTATTTCAACACCGCTTCATGCTCCTCCAATTTTTCAGACAATTTCATGCTCGTCATATTTTTCAAACCTTTTAAAGCTCTTCATAATTTTCACACCTATTCATGCTCTTCATTTTTTACACACTGTTTCATGCTCCTCCTATTTTTCAGACCGTTTCATGCTCCTCATATTTTTCACACCTTTTGAAACTCTTCATATTTTTCACACTTTTTGAAGCTCTTCATATTTTTCACAGTTTTCAGGCTCTTCATGCTTCTGAACACCGCTTCATGCTCCACCTATTTTTCAGACCGTTTCATGCTCTTCATATTTTTCACACCTTTTCAGGCTCTTCATATTTTTGAACACCTCTTCATGCTACTCCTATTTTTGATACCTTTTGAAGCTCTTCATATTTTTCACACCTTTTCAGGCTCTTCATGTTTTTCAACACGGCTTCATGCTACTCCTATTTTTGATACCTTTTGAAGCTCCTCATATTCTTCAAACCATTTCATGCTCTTCTTTTTTTTCATCACCGCTTCATGCTCCTCCTATTTTTCAGACCGTTTCATGCTCCTCATATTTTGACACCTTTTAACCTGTTCATATTTTACACATTTTCAGGCTCTTCAAGTTTTTCAACACCGTTTCATGCTACTACTATTTTTGATACCTTTTGAAGCTCCTTATATTCTTCAAACCATTTCATGCTCTTCTATTTTTTCATCACCGCTTCATGCTCCTCCTATTTTTCAGACCGTTTCATGCTCTTCCTATTTTGAGACCGTTTCATGCTCCTCATATTTTTCACACCTTTAGAAGCTCTTCGTATTTTTCTCACCTTTTCAGGCTCTTCATGTTTTTCAACACCGCTTCATGATCCTCCTATTTTTCTGACAGTTTCATGCTCCTCATATTTTTCATCCTTTTTGAAGCTCTTCATATTTTTCACACCTTTAGAAGCTCTTCGTATTTTTCTCACCTTTTCAGGCTCTTCATGTTTTTGAACACCACTTCATGCTCCTCCAATTTTCAGACCATTTCATGCTCCTCATATTTTTGACACGTTTTGAAGCTCCTCATATGTTTCACACATTTTGAAGGTCTTTATATATTTCACACCATTTCAGGATCTTCATGTGTTTCAACACCACTTCATGCTCCTCCTATTTTTCAGACCGTTTCATGCTCCTCATAATTTTGACACCTTTTGAAGCTCTTTATAATTTTCACACCTTTTCAAGCTCTTCATGTTTTTCAACACCACTTCATGCTCCTCCAATTTTTCAGGCCGTTTCATTGTCCTCATATATTTGACACCTTTAGAAGATCTTCATATTTTTCACACATTTTCAGGCTCTGCATGTTTTTCAACATCGCTTCATGCCCCTCCTATTTTTTAGACCGTTTCAGGCTCCTCATATTTTTCACACCTTTTAAGCTCTTCAAATTTTTCACACTTTTTCAGGCTCTTCATGTTTTTCAACACCGCTTCATGCTCCTCCTATTTTTCAGACCGTTTCATGCTCCTCATATTTTTGACACGTTTTGAAGCTCCTCATATGTTTCACACATTTTAAAGGTCTTTATATATTTCACACCATTTCAGGATCTTCATGTGTTTCAACACCACTTCATGCTCCTCCTATTTTTCAGACCGTTTCATGCTCCTCATAATTTTGACACCTTTTGAAGCTCTTTATAATTGTCACACCTTTTCAAGCTCTTCATGTTTTTCAACACCACTTCATGCTCCTCCAATTTTTCAGGCCGTTTCATTGTCCTCATATTTTTGACACCTTTAGAAGCTCTTCATATTTTTCACACCTTTTCAGGCTCTTCATTTTTTTCAACACCGCTTCATGCTCCTCCTATTTTTCAGACCGTTTCATGCTCCTCATAATTTTGACACTTTTTGAAGCTCCTCATATTTTTCACACGTTTTGAAGGTGTTCATATATTTCACACCATTTCAGGCTCTTCATGTTTTTCAACACCACTTCATGCTCCTCCAATTTTTCAGTACGTTTCATGCTCATCTAATTTTTGACAACTTTTGAAGCTCTTCATATTTTTCACACCTTTTCAGGCTCTTCATTTTTTTCAACACCTCTTCATGCTCCTCGTATTTTTCAACACCGCTTCATGCTCCTACTATTTTTCAGACCGTTTCATGCTGCTCATAATTTTGACACTTTTTGAAGCTCCTCATATTTTTCACACGTTTTGAAGGTGTTCATATATTTCACACCATTTCAGGCTCTTCATGTTTTTCAACACCACTTCATGCACCTCCTATTTTTCAGACCGTTTCATGCTCATCTAATTTTTGACAACTTTTGAAGCTCTTCATATTTTTCACACCCTTTCAGGCTCTTAATGTTTTTCAACACCACTTCATGCTCCTCCTATTTTTCATACGTTTTCATGCTCCTCATATTTTTGACACCTTTTGAAGCTCTTCATATTGTTCACACCTTTTCAGGCTCTTCATGTTTTTGAACACCGTTTCATGTTCCTCGTATTTTTCAGGCCATTTCATGCTCGTCATGTATTTCACACTTGTGAAGCTCTTCATTTTTTTCACACCTTTTCAGGATCTTCATGTTTTTCAACACCACTTCATGCTTCTCCTATTTTTCAGCCCGTTTCATGCTCCTCATATTTTTGACACCTTTTGAAGCTTTTCATATTTTTCACACCTTTTCAGGCTCTTCATGTTTTTGAACACCACTTCATGCTCCTTCTATTTTTCAGAGAGTTTCATGCTCCTCATGTATTTCACACGTTTTGAAGCTCTTCATATGTTTCACACCTTTTGAAGTTCTTCATATTTTTCACACCTTTTCAAGCTCTTCATATTTTTCACACCTCTTCAGGCTCTTCATGTTTTTCAACACCGCTTCATGCTCCTCCTATTTTTCAGACCGTCTCATGCTCCACACATTTTGAAACCTTTTGAAGCTCTTCATATTTTTCACACCTTTTCAGGCTCTCCATGTTTTTCATCACCGATTCATGCTCCTCCTATTTTTGAGGCCGTTTCATGCTCCTCATATTTTTGACACCTTTTGAAGCTCTTCATATTTTTCACACCTTTTAGGCTCTTCATGTTTTTGAACAGCGCTTCATGCTCCTCATATTTTTCAGACGGTTTCATGCTCCTCATATTTTTCACACCTTTTGAAGCTCTTCATATTTTTCATATTTTTGAAGCTCTTCATATTTTTCACACTTTTTCAGGCTCTTCATGTTTTTGAGCACACCTTCTTGCTCCTCCTATTTTTCAGACCGTTTCATGCTCCTCATGTGTTTCACACCATTTGAAGCTCTTCATGTTTTTCACACCTTTTCAGTCTCTTCATGTATTTGAACACCATTTCATGCTCCTCCGATTTTTTAGACCATTTCATGCTCCTCATATTTTTGACACCTTTTGAAGCTCTTCATATTTTTCACACCTTTTCAGGCTCTTCATGTTTTTGAACACCGCTTCATGCTCCTCCAATTTTTCAGACCGTTTCATGTTTCTCATATTTTGGACACCTTTTGAAGCTCTTCATATTTTTCACACCTTTTGAAGCTCTTCATATTTTTCATATATTTGAAGCTCTTCATATTTTTCACACCATTTCAGGCTTTTCATGTATTTGAACACCGGTTCATGCTCCTCCTATTTTTCAGACCGTTTCGTGCTCCTCCTATTTTTCACTCCTTTTGAAGCTCTTCACATTTTTCACACCTTTTCAGTCTCTACATGTTTTTGAACACCGCTTCATGCTCCTCCTATTTCTCAGACCATTTCATGCTCCTCATGTATTTCACACCTTTTGAAGCTCTTAGTATTTTGCACACATTTTCAGGCTTTTCATGTTTTTCACAACCACTTCATGCTCCTCATATTTTTCAGACCGTTTCATGCACATTTCATTTTTGACTCCTTTTGAAACTCTTCATATTTTTCACGCCATTTTCAGGCTCTTCATGTTTTTCAACACCACTTTATGATCCTCCTATTTTTCAGACCGTTTCATATTCCTCATATTTTTGACATTTTTTGAGGCTCTTCATATTTTTCACACCTTTTCAGGCTCTTCATGTTTTTGAACACCGTTTCATGCTCCTCCTATTTTTCTGACCGTTTCATGCACATCTCATTTTTGACACTTTTTGAAGCCTTTGATATTTTTCACACCATTTTCAGGCTCTTCATGTTTTTCAACACCGCTTTATGATCCTCCTATTTTTCAGACCGTTTCATGCTCCTCATATATTTGACACCTTTTGAAGTACTTCATATTTTCACACCTTTTCACGCTCTTCATGTTTTTGAACACCGTTTCATGCTCCTCCTATTTTTCTGACCGTTTCATGCACATCTCATTTTTGACACTTTTTGAAGCCTTTGATATTTTTCACACCATTTTCAGGCTCTTCATGTTTTTGAACACCGTTTCATGCTCCTCCTATTTTTCAGACCGTTTCATGCTCCTCTTATGTTTGACACCTTTTGAAGCTCTTCATATTTTTCACACCTTTTCACGCTCTTCATGTTTTTGAACACCGCTTCATGCTCCGCCTATTTTTCAGACCGTTTCATGCTCCTCATATTTTTGACACCTTTTGAAGCTCTTCATATTTTTCACACCCTTTCAGGCTCTTAATGTTTTTCAACACAACTTCATGCTCCTCCTATTTTTCAGACGTTTTCATGCTCCTCATATTTTTGACACCTTTAGAAACTCTTCATATCTTTCACACCTTTTCAGGCTCTTCATGTTTTGCCACACCGCTTCATGCTCCTCCTATTTTTCAGCCCGTTTCATGCTCCTCATGTATTTCACACCTTTTGAAGCTCTTCATATATTTCACACATTTTCAGGCTCTTCATTTTTTTCAACACCGCTTCATGCTCCTCCCATTTTTGAGACCGTTTCATGCTCCTCATATTTTTGACACCTTTTGAAGCTCTTCATATTTTTCACACCTTTTCAGGCTCTTCATGTTTTTCAACACCGCTTCATGCTCCTCCAATTTTTCAGACCGTTTCATGTTTCTCATATTTTTGACACCTTTTGAAGCTCTTCATATTTTTCACACCTTTTGAAGCTCTTCATATTTTTCATATTTTTGAAGCTCTTCATATTTTTCACACCTTTTCAGGCTTTTCATGTATTTGAACACCGGTTCATATTCCTCCTATTTTTCAGACCGTTTCATGCTCCTCCTATTTTTCACTCCTTTTGAAGCTCTTCATATTTTTCACACCTTTTCAGTCTCTACATGTTTTTGAACACCGCTTCATGCTCCTCCTATTTCTCAGACCATTTCATGCTCCTCATGTATTTCACACCTTTTGAAGCTCTTCGTATTTTGCACACATTTTCAGGCTTTTCATGTTTTTCACAACCACTTCATGCTCCTCATATTTTTCAGACCGTTTCATGCACATTTCATTTTTGACTCCTTTTGAAGCTCTTCATATTTTTCACACCATTTTCAGGCTCTTCATGTTTTTCAACACCGCTTTATGATCCTCCTATTTTTCAGACCGTTTCATATTCCTCATATTTTTGACATTTTTTGAGGCTCTTCATATTTTTCACACCTTTTCAGGCTCTTCATGTTTTTGAACACCGTTTCATGCTCCTCCTATTTTTCAGACCGTTTCATGCACATCTCATTTTTGACACCTTTTGAAGCTCTTGATATTTTTCACACCATTTTCAGGCTCTTCATGTTTTTCAACACCGCTTTATGATCCTCCTATTTTTCAGACCGTTTCATGCTCCTCATATATTTGACACCTTTTGAAGCTCTTCGTATTTTTCATAACTTTTCAGGCTCTTCATATTTTTCACACATTTTCAAGCTGTTCATGTTTTTGAACACGGCTTCATGCTCCTCCAATTTTTCAGATCATTTCATGTTCCTCATATTTTTGACACCTTTTGAAGCTCTTCATTCTTTTCACACCTTTTGAAGCTCTTCATATTTTTCACACCTTTTGAATCTCTTCATATTTTTCACACGTTTTCAGGCTCTTTATCTATTTCAACACCACTTCATGCTGCTTCTATTTTTCAGACCGTTTCATGCTCCTCATATTTTTGACGCCTTTTGAAGCTCTTCATATTTTTCACATCTTTTCAGGCTCTTCATGTTTTTGAACACCGTTTCATGCTCCTCGTATTTTTCAGACCGTTTCATTCTCCTCATACCTTTGACACCTTTTGAAGGTCTTCATATATTCCACACCTTTTCAGACTCTTCATGTTTTTGAACACCGCTTCATGCTCCTCTTATTTTTCAGACCGTTTCAGTCTCCTCATATTTTTGATACCTTTTGAAACTCTTCATATTTCTCACACCTTTTCAGGCTCTTCAGGTTTTTCAAAACCACTTCATGCTCCTCCTATTTTTCAGACCGTTTCATGCTCATCTCTTTTTGACACATTTTGAAGCTCTTCATATTTTTCACACCTTTTGAAGTTCTTCATATTTTTCACACCTTTTCAGGTTCTTCATGTTTTTCAACACCGCTTCTTGCTCCTCCTATTTTTCAGACCGTATCATGCTCCTCATATTTTTGACACGTTTTGAAGCTCGTCATATTTTTCACACCTTTTCAGGCTCTTCAGGTTTTTGAACACCGTTTCATGCTCCTCCGATTTTTCAGACCGTTTCATGCTACTCATTTTTTTGAGACCTTTTGAAGCTATTCACTTTTTTCACACCTTTTCAGGCTCTTCATGTTTTTGAATACCGCTTCATGCTCCTCCTACTTTTCAGACCGTTTCATGCTCTTCATATTTTTGATTTCTTTTGAAAGTCTGCATATTTTTCACACCTTTTTAGGCTCTTCATTTTTTTGAACACCACTTCATGCTCCTCCTTTTTTTCAGACAGTTTCATGCTCATCTCATTTTTGACACCTTTTGAAGCTCTTCATATTTTTCACACCTTTTGAAGATCTTCATATTTTCACACGTTTTCAGGCTCTTCATGTTTTTCAACATCTTTTCATGCTCCTCCTATTTTTCAGACCGTTTCATGCTCCTCATGTATTTCACACCTTTTGAAGCTCTTCGTATTTTGCACACATTTTCAGGCTTTTCATGTTTTTCACAACCACTTCATGCTCCTCATATTTTTCAGACCTTTTCATTCACATTTCATTTTTGACTCCTTTTGAAGCTCTTCATATTTTTCACACCATTTTCAGGCTCTTCATGATTTCAACACCGCTTTATGATCCTCCTATTTTTCAGACCGTTTCATATTCCTCATATTTTTGACATTTTTTGAGGCTCTTCATATTTTTCACACCTTTTCAGGCTCTTCATGTTTTTGAACACCGTTTCATGCTCCTCCTATTTTTCAGACCGTTTCATGCTCATCTCATTTTTGACACCTTTTGAAGCTCTTCATATTTTTCAAACCTTTTGAAGCTCTTCATATTTTTCACACCTTTTCAGACTCTGCATGTTTTTGAACACCGCTTCATGCTCCTCCTATTTTTCAGATCGTTTCATGCTCCTCATGTATTTCACACCTTTTGAAGCTCTTAATATTGTTCACACCTTTTCAGGCTCTTCATGTTTTTCAACACCGCTTCATGCTCCTCCTATTTTTCAGACCGTTTCATGATCCTCATATTTTTCACACTTTTTGAAGCTCTTCATATTTTTCACACATTTTAAGGCTCTTCATGTTTTTCAACATCGCTTCATGCTCCTCCTATTTTTCAGACCGTTTCAAGCTTCTCATGTATTTCACACCTTTTGAAGCTCGTCATATTTTGCACACGTTTTCAGGCTCTTCATGTTTTTTCACAACCACTTCATGCTCCTCCTATTTTTCAGACCGTATCATGCTCCTCATATTTTTCACACCTTTACAGGCTCTTCATTATTTTCAACACAACTTCATGCTCCTCCCATTTTTCAGACCGTTTTTTACTCATCTCATTTTTGACACCTTTTGAAGCTGTTCATATTTTTCACACCTTTTGAAGCTCTTCATGTTTTTGAACACCGTTTCATGCTCCTCCTATTTTTCAGACCGTTTCATGCTCCTCATATATTTCACAACTTTTGAAGCTCTTCATATATTTCACACCTTTCCAGGAACTTCATGTTTTTCAACACCTCTTCATGATCCTCCTATTTTTAAGACCGTTTCATATTCCTCATTTTTTTGACACCTTTTTAGGCTCTTCATGTTTTTTACACCTTTTCAGGCTCTTCATGTTTTTCAACACCGCTTCATGCTCCTCCTATTTTTCAGACCGTGTCATGCTCCTCCTATTTTTGACACATTTTGAAGCTCTTCATATTTTTCACACCTTTTGAAGCTCTTCATATTTTTCAAACCTTTACAGGCTCTTCATGTATTTCAACACCGCTTCATGCTCCTCCTATTTTTCAGACCGTGTCTTTCTCCTCTTATTTTTGACAAATTTTGAAGCTCTTCATATTTTTCACACCTTTTGAAGCTCTTCATATTTTTCAAACCTTTACAGCCTCTTCATGTATTTCAACACCGCTTCATGCTCCTCCAATTTTTCAGACAATTTCATGCTCGTCATATTTTTCAAACCTTTTAAAGCTCTTCATAATTTTCACACTTATTCATGCTCTTCATTTTTTACACACTGTTTCATGCTCCTCCTATTTTTCAGACCGTTTCATGCTCCTCATATTTTTCACACCTTTTGAAACTCTTCATATTTTTCACTCTTTTTGAAGCTCTTCATATTTTTCACAGTTTTCAGGCTCTTCATGCTTCTGAACACCGCTTCATGCTCCACCTATTTTTCAGACCGTTTCATGCTCTTCATATTTTTCACACCTTTTCAGGCTCTTCATATTTTTGAACACCTCTTCATGCTACTCCTATTTTTGATACCTTTTGAAGCTCTTCATATTTTTCACACCTTTTCAGGCTCTTCATGTTTTTCAACACGGCTTCATGCTACTACTATTTTTGATACCTTTTGAAGCTCCTCATATTCTTCAAACCATTTCATGCTCTTCTTTTTTTTCATCACCGCTTCATGCTCCTCCTATTTTTCAGACCGTTTCATGCTCCTCATATTTTGACACCTTTTAACCTGTTCATATTTTACACATTTTCAGGCTCTTCAAGTTTTTCAACACCGTTTCATGCTACTACTATTTTTGATACCTTTTGAAGCTCCTTATATTCTTCAAACCATTTCATGCTCTTCTATTTTTTCATCACCGCTTCATGCTCCTCCTATTTTTCAGACCGTTTCATGCTCTTCCTATTTTGAGACCGTTTCATGCTCCTCATATTTTTCACACCTTTAGAAGCTCTTCGTATTTTTCTCACCTTTTCAGGCTCTTCATGTTTTTCAACACCGCTTCATGATCCTCCTATTTTTCTGACAGTTTCATGCTCCTCATATTTTTCATCCTTTTTGAAGCTCTTCATATTTTTCACACCTTTAGAAGCTCTTCGTATTTTTCTCACCTTTTCAGGCTCTTCATGTTTTTGAACACCACTTCATGCTCCTCCAATTTTCAGACCATTTCATGCTCCTCATATTTTTGACACGTTTTGAAGCTCCTCATATGTTTCACACATTTTGAAGGTCTTTATATATTTCACACCATTTCAGGATCTTCATGTGTTTCAACACCACTTCATGCTCCTCCTATTTTTCAGACCGTTTCATGCTCCTCATAATTTTGACACCTTTTGAAGCTCTTTATAATTTTCACACCTTTTCAAGCTCTTCATGTTTTTCAACACCACTTCATGCTCCTCCAATTTTTCAGGCCGTTTCATTGTCCTCATATATTTGACACCTTTAGAAGATCTTCATATTTTTCACACATTTTCAGGCTCTGCATGTTTTTCAACATCGCTTCATGCCCCTCCTATTTTTTAGACCGTTTCAGGCTCCTCATATTTTTCACACCTTTTAAGCTCTTCATATTTTTCACACTTTTTCAGGCTCTTCATGTTTTTCAACACCGCTTCATGCTCCTCCTATTTTTCAGACCGTTTCATGCTCCTCATATTTTTGACACGTTTTGAAGCTCCTCATATGTTTCACACATTTTGAAGGTCTTTATATATTTCACACCATTTCAGGATCTTCATGTGTTTCAACACCACTTCATGCTCCTCCTATTTTTCAGACCGTTTCATGCTCCTCATAATTTTGACACCTTTTGAAGCTCTTTATAATTTTCACACCTTTTCAAGCTCTTCATGTTTTTCAACACCACTTCATGCTCCTCCAATTTTTCAGGCCGTTTCATTGTCCTCATATTTTTGACACCTTTAGAAGCTCTTCATATTTTTCACACCTTTTCAGGCTCTTCATTTTTTTCAACACCGCTTCATGCTCCTCCTATTTTTCAGACCGTTTCATGCTCCTCATAATTTTGACACTTTTTGAAGCTCCTCATATTTTTCACACGTTTTGAAGGTGTTCATATATTTCACACCATTTCAGGCTCTTCATGTTTTTCAACACCACTTCATGCACCTCCTATTTTTGACACCTTTTGAAGCTCTTCATATTGTTCACACCTTTTCAGGCTCTTCATGTTTTTGAACACCGTTTCATGTTCCTCGTATTTTTCAGGCCATTTCATGCTCGTCATGTATTTCACACTTGTGAAGCTCTTCATTTTTTTCACACCTTTTCAGGATCTTCATGTTTTTCAACACCACTTCATGCTTCTCCTATTTTTCAGCCCGTTTCATGCTCCTCATATTTTTGACACCTTTTGAAGCTTTTCATATTTTTCACACCTTTTCAGGCTCTTCATGTTTTTGAACACCACTTCATGCTCCTTCTATTTTTCAGAGAGTTTCATGCTCCTCATGTATTTCACACGTTTTGAAGCTCTTCATATGTTTCACACCTTTTGAAGTTCTTCATATTTTTCACACCTTTTCAAGCTCTTCATATTTTTCACACCTTTTCAGGCTCTTCATGTTTTTCAACACCGCTTCATGCTCCTCCTATTTTTCAGACCGTTTCATGCTCCACACATTTTGAAACCTTTTGAAGCTCTTCATATTTTTCACACCTTTTCAGTCTCTCCATGTTTTTCATCACCGATTCATGCTCCTCCTATTTTTGAGGCCGTTTCATGCTCCTCATATTTTTGACACCTTTTGAAGCTCTTCATATTTTTCACACCTTTTAGGCTCTTCATGTTTTTGAACAGCGCTTCATGCTCCTCATATTTTTCAGACCGTTTCATGCTCCTCATATTTTTCACACCTTTTGAAGCTCTTCATATTTTTCATATTTTTGAAGCTCTTCATATTTTTCACACTTTTTCAGGCTCTTCATGTTTTTGAGCACACCTTCATGCTCCTCCTATTTTTCAGACCGTTTCATGCTCCTCATGTATTTCACACCATTTGAAGCTCTTCATGTTTTTCACACCTTTTCAGTCTCTTCATGTATTTGAACACCATTTCATGCTCCTCCGATTTTTTAGACCATTTCATGCTCCTCATATTTTTGACACCTTTTGAAGCTCTTCATATTTTTCACACCTTTTCAGGCTCTTCATGTTTTTGAACACCGCTTCATGCTCCTCCAATTTTTCAGACCGTTTCATGTTTCTCATATTTTTGACACCTTTTGAAGCTCTTCATATTTTTCACACCTTTTGAAGCTCTTCATATTTTTCATATATTTGAAGCTCTTCATATTTTTCACACCATTTCAGGCTTTTCATGTATTTGAACACCGGTTCATGCTCCTCCTATTTTTCAGACCGTTTCGTGCTCCTCCTATTTTTCACTCCTTTTGAAGCTCTTCACATTTTTCACACCTTTTCAGTCTCTACATGTTTTTGAACACCGCTTCATGCTCCTCCTATTTCTCAGACCATTTCATGCTCCTCATGTATTTCACACCTTTTGAAGCTCTTAGTATTTTGCACACATTTTCAGGCTTTTCATGTTTTTCACAACCACTTCATGCTCCTCATATTTTTCAGACCGTTTCATGCACATTTCATTTTTGACTCCTTTTGAAGCTCTTCATATTTTTCACGCCATTTTCAGGCTCTTCATGTTTTTCAACACCACTTTATGATCCTCCTATTTTTCAGACCGTTTCATATTCCTCATATTTTTGACATTTTTTGAGGCTCTTCATATTTTCCACACCTTTTCAGGCTCTTCATGTTTTTGAACACCGTTTCATGCTCCTCCTATTTTTCTGACCGTTTCATGCACATCTCATTTTTGACACTTTTTGAAGCCTTTGATATTTTTCACACCATTTTCAGGCTCTTCATGTTTTTCAACACCGCTTTATGATCCTCCTATTTTTCAGACCGTTTCATGCTCCTCATATATTTGACACCTTTTGAAGTACTTCATATTTTTCACACCTTTTCAGGCTCTTCATGTTTTTGAACACCGTTTCATGCTCCTCCTATTTTTCTGACCGTTTCATCCACATCTCATTTTTGACACTTTTTGAAGCCTTTGATATTTTTCACACCATTTTCAGGCTCTTCATGTTTTTGAACACCGTTTCATGCTCCTCCTATTTTTCAGACCGTTTCATGCTCCTCTTATGTTTGACACCTTTTGAAGCTCTTCATATTTTTCACACCTTTTCACGCTCTTCATGTTTTTGAACACCGCTTCATGCTCCGCCTATTTTTCAGACCGTTTCATGCTCCTCATATTTTTGACACCTTTTGAAGCTCTTCATATTTTTCACACCCTTTCAGGCTCTTAATGTTTTTCAACACAACTTCATGCTCCTCCTATTTTTCAGACGTTTTCATGCTCCTCATATTTTTGACACCTTTAGAAACTCTTCATATCTTTCACACCTTTTCAGGCTCTTCATGTTTTGCCACACCGCTTCATGCTCCTCCTATTTTTCAGCCCGTTTCATGCTCCTCATGTATTTCACACCTTTTGAAGCTCTTCATATATTTCACACATTTTCAGGCTCTTCATTTTTTTCAACACCGCTTCATGCTCCTCCTATTTTTCAGACCGTTTCATGCTCCTCATATTTTTGACACCTTTTGAAGCTCTTCATATTTTTCACACCTTTTTAGGCTCTTCATGTTTTTGAACACCGCTTCATGCTCCTCCAATTTTTCAGACCGTTTCATGTTTCTCATATTTTTGGCACCTTTTGAAGCTCTTCATATTTTTCACACCTTTTGAAGCTCTTCATATTTTTCATATTTTTGAAGCTCTTCATATTTTTCACACCTTTTCAGGCTTTTCATGTATTTGAACACCGGTTCATATTCCTCCTATTTTTCAGACCGTTTCATGCTCCTCCTATTTTTCACTCCTTTTGAAGCTCTTCATATTTTGCACACATTTTCAGGCTTTTCATGTTTTTCACAACCACTTCATGCTCCTCATATTTTTCAGACCGTTTCATGCACATTTCATTTTTGACTCCTTTTGAAGCTCTTCATATTTTTCACACCATTTTCAGGCTCTTCATGTTTTTCAACACCGCTTTATGATCCTCCTATTTTTCAGACCGTTTCATATTCCTCCTCATACCTTTGACACCTTTTGAAGGTCTTCATATATTCCACACCTTTTCAGACTCTTCATGTTTTTGAACACCGCTTCATGCTCCTCTTATTTTTCAGACCGTTTCAGTCTCCTCATATTTTTGATACCTTTTGAAACTCTTCATATTTCTCACACCTTTTCAGGCTCTTCAGGTTTTTCAAAACCACTTCATGCTCCTCCTATTTTTCAGACCGTTTCATGCTCATCTCTTTTTGACACATTTTGAAGCTCTTCATATTTTTCACACCTTTTGAAGTTCTTCATATTTTTCACACCTTTTCAGGTTCTTCATGTTTTTCAACACCGCTTCTTGCTCCTCCTATTTTTCAGACCGTATCATGCTCCTCATATTTTTGACACGTTTTGAAGCTCGTCATATTTTTCACACCTTTTCAGGCTCTTCAGGTTTTTGAACACCGTTTCATGCTCCTCCGATTTTTCAGACCGTTTCATGCTACTCATTTTTTTGAGACCTTTTGAAGCTCTTCACTTTCTTCACACCTTTTCAGGCTCTTCATGTTTTTGAATACTGCTTCATGCTCCTCCTACTTTTCAGACCGTTTCATGCTCTTCATATTTTTGATTTCTTTTGAAAGTCTGCATATTTTTCACACCTTTTTAGGCTCTTCATTTTTTTGAACACCACTTCATGCTCCTCCCATTTTTCAGACAGTTTCATGCTCATCTCATTTTTGACACCTTTTGAAGCTCTTCATATTTTTCACACCTTTTGAAGATCTTCATATTTTCACACGTTTTCAGGCTCTTCATGTTTTTCAACATCTTTTCATGCTCCTCCTATTTTTCAGACCGTTTCATGCTCCTCATGTATTTCACACGTTTTGAAGCTCTTCGTATTTTGCACACATTTTCAGGCTTTTCATGTTTTTCACAACCACTTCATGCTCCTCATATTTTTCAGACCTTTTCATTCACATTTCATTTTTGACTCCTTTTGAAGCTCTTCATATTTTTCACACCATTTTCAGGCTCTTCATGTTTTTCAACACCGCTTTATGATCCTCCTATTTTTCAGACCGTTTCATATTCCTCATATTTTTGACATTTTTTGAGGCTCTTCGTATTTTTCACACCTTTTCAGGCTCTTCATGTTTTTGAACACCGTTTCATGCTCCTCCTATTTTTCAGACCGTTTCATGCTCATCTCATTTTTGACACCTTTTGAAGCTCTTCATATTTTTCACACCTTTTGAAGCTCTTCATATTTGTCACACCTTTTCAGGCTCTTCATGTTTTTCAACACCGCTTCATGCTCCTCCTATTTTTCAGACCGTTTCATGATCCTCATATTTTTCACACTTTTTGAAGCTCTTCATATTTTTCACACATTTTAAGGCTCTTCATGTTTTTCAACATCGCTTCATGCTCCTCCTATTTTTCAGACCGTTTCAAGCTTCTCATGTATTTCACACCTTTTGAAGCTCGTCATATTTTGCACACGTTTTCAGGCTCTTCATGTTTTTTCACAACCACTTCATGCTCCTCCTATTTTTCAGACCGTATCATGCTCCTCATATTTTTCACACCTTTTCAGGCTCTTCATTATTTTCAACACAACTTCATGCTCCTCCCATTTTTCAGACCGTTTTTTACTCATCTCATTTTTGACACCTTTTAAAGCTGTTCATATTTTTCACACCTTTTGAAGCTCTTCATGTTTTTGAACACCGTTTCATGCTCCTCCTATTTTTCAGACCGTTTCATGCTCCTCATATATTTCACAACTTTTGAAGCTCTTCATATATTTCACACCTTTTCAGGAACTTCATGTTTTTCAACACCTCTTCATGATCCTCCTATTTTTAAGACCGTTTCATATTCCTCATTTTTTTGACACCTTTTTAGGCTCTTCATGTTTTTTACACCTTTTCAGGCTCTTCATGTTTTTCAACACCGCTTCATGCTCCTCCTATTTTTCAGACCGTGTCATGCTCCTCCTATTTTTGACACATTTTGAAGCTCTTCATATTTTTCACACCTTTTGAAGCTCTTCATATTTTTCAAACCTTTACAGGCTCTTCATGTATTTCAACACCGCTTCATGCTCCTCCTATTTTTCAGACCGTGTCTTTCTCCTCTTATTTTTGACAAATTTTGAAGCTCTTCATATTTTTCACACCTTTTGAAGCTCTTCATATTTTTCAAACCTTTACAGGCTCTTCATGTATTTCAACACCGCTTCATGCTCCTCCAATTTTTCAGACAATTTCATGCTCGTCATATTTTTCAAACCTTTTAAAGCTCTTCATAATTTTCACACCTATTCATGCTCTTCATTTTTTACACACTGTTTCATGCTCCTCCTATTTTTCAGACCGTTTCATGCTCCTCATATTTTTCACACCTTTTGAAACTCTTCATATTTTTCACTTTTTGAAGCTCTTCATATTTTTCACAGTTTTCAGGCTCTTCATGCTTCTGAACACCGCTTCATGCTCCACCTATTTTTCAGACCGTTTCATGCTCTTCATATTTTTCACACCTTTTCAGGCTCTTCATATTTTTGAACACCTCTTCATGCTACTCCTATTTTTGATACCTTTTGAAGCTCTTCATATTTTTCACACCTTTTCAGGCTCTTCATGTTTTTCAACACGGCTTCATGCTACTACTATTTTTGATACCTTTTGAAGCTCCTCATATTCTTCAAACCATTTCATGCTCTTCTTTTTTTTCATCACCGCTTCATGCTCCTCCTATTTTTCAGACCGTTTCATGCTCCTCATATTTTGACACCTTTTAACCTGTTCATATTTTACACATTTTCAGGCTCTTCAAGTTTTTCAACACCGTTTCATGCTACTACTATTTTTGATACCTTTTGAAGCTCCTTATATTCTTCAAACCATTTCATGCTCTTCTATTTTTTCATCACCGCTTCATGCTCCTCCTATTTTTCAGACCGTTTCATGCTCTTCCTATTTTGAGACCGTTTCATGCTCCTCATATTTTTCACACCTTTAGAAGCTCTTCGTATTTTTCTCACCTTTTCAGGCTCTTCATGTTTTTCAACACCGCTTCATGATCCTCCTATTTTTCTGACAGTTTCATGCTCCTCATATTTTTCATCCTTTTTGAAGCTCTTCATATTTTTCACACCTTTAGAAGCTCTTCGTATTTTTCTCACCTTTTCAGGCTCTTCATGTTTTTGAACACCACTTCATGCTCCTCCAATTTTCAGACCATTTCATGCTCCTCATATTTTTGACACGTTTTGAAGCTCCTCATATGTTTCACACATTTTGAAGGTCTTTATATATTTCACACCATTTCAGGATCTTCATGTGTTTCAACACCACTTCATGCTCCTCCTATTTTTCAGACCGTTTCATGCTCCTCATAATTTTGACACCTTTTGAAGCTCTTTATAATTTTCACACCTTTTCAAGCTCTTCATGTTTTTCAACACCACTTCATGCTCCTCCAATTTTTCAGGCCGTTTCATTGTCCTCATATATTTGACACCTTTAGAAGATCTTCATATTTTTCACACATTTTCAGGCTCTGCATGTTTTTCAACATCGCTTCATGCCCCTCCTATTTTTTAGACCGTTTCAGGCTCCTCATATTTTTCACACCTTTTAAGCTCTTCATATTTTTCACACTTTTTCAGGCTCTTCATGTTTTTCAACACCGCTTCATGCTCCTCCTATTTTTCAGACCGTTTCATGCTCCTCATATTTTTGACACGTTTTGAAGCTCCTCATATGTTTCACACATTTTGAAGGTCTTTATATATTTCACACCATTTCAGGATCTTCATGTGTTTCAACACCACTTCATGCTCCTCCTATTTTTCAGACCGTTTCATGCTCCTCATAATTTTGACACCTTTTGAAGCTCTTTATAATTTTCACACCTTTTCAAGCTCTTCATGTTTTTCAACACCACTTCATGCTCCTCCAATTTTTCAGGCCGTTTCATTGTCCTCATATTTTTGACACCTTTAGAAGCTCTTCATATTTTTCACACCTTTTCAGGCTCTTCATTTTTTTCAACACCGCTTCATGCTCCTCCTATTTTTCAGACCGTTTCATGCTCCTCATAATTTTGACACTTTTTGAAGCTCCTCATATTTTTCACACGTTTTGAAGGTGTTCATATATTTCACACCATTTCAGGCTCTTCATGTTTTTCAACACCACTTCATGCTCCTCCAATTTTTCAGTACGTTTCATGCTCATCTAATTTTTGACAACTTTTGAAGCTCTTCATATTTTTCACACCTTTTCAGGCTCTTCATTTTTTTCAACACCTCTTCATGCTCCTCGTATTTTTCAACACCGCTTCATGCTCCTCCTATTTTTCAGACCGTTTCGTGCTGCTCATAATTTTGACACTTTTTGAAGCTCCTCATATTTTTCACACGTTTTGAAGGTGTTCATATATTTCACACCATTTCAGGCTCTTCATGTTTTTCAACACCACTTCATGCACCTCCTATTTTTCAGACCGTTTCATGCTCATCTAATTTTTGACAACTTTTGAAGCTCTTCATATTTTTCACACCTTTTCAGGCTCTTCATTTTTTTCAACACCTCTTCATGCTCCTCGTATTTTTCAACACTGCTTCATGCTCCTCCTATTTTTCAGACCGTTTCATGCTCCTCATAATTTTGACACTTTTTGAAGCTCCTCATATTTTCACACGTTTTGAAGGTCTTCATATATTTCACACCATTTCAGGCTCTTCATGTTTTTCAACACCACTTCATGCTCCTCCTATTTTTCAGACCGTTTCATGCTCATCTAATTTTTGACAACTTTTGAAGCTCTTCATATTTTTCACATTTTTGAAGCTCTTCATATTTCTCACACCTTTTCAGGCTCTTCATGTTTTTCAACACTGATTCATGCTCCTCCTATTTTTCAGACCGTTTCATGCTCCTCATAATTTTGACACTTTTTGAAGCTCCTCATATTTTTCACACGTTTTGAAGGTGTTCATATATTTCACACCATTTCAGGCTCTTCATGTTTTTCAACACCACTTCATGCACCTCCTATTTTTCAGACCGTTTCATGCTCATCTAATTTTTGACAACTTTTGAAGCTCTTCATATTTTTCACACCTTTTCAGGCTCTTCATTTTTTTCAACACCTCTTCATGCTCCTCGTATTTTTCAACACTGCTTCATGCTCCTCCTATTTTTCAGACCGTTTCATGCTCCTCATAATTTTGACACTTTTTGAAGCTCCTCATATTTTTCACACGTTTTGAAGGTCTTCATATATTTCACACCATTTCAGGCTCTTCATGTTTTTCAACACCACTTCATGCTCCTCCTATTTTTCAGACCGTTTCATGCTCATCTAATTTTTGACAACTTTTGAAGCTCTTCATATTTTTCACATTTTTGAAGCTCTTCATATTTCTCACACCTTTTCAGGCTCTTCATGTTTTTCAACACTGATTCATGCTCCTCCTATTTTTCAGACCGTTTCATGCTCCTCATAATTTTGACACTTTTTGAAGCTCCTCATATTTTTCACACGTTTTGAAGGTGTTCATATATTTCACACCATTTCAGGCTCTTCATGTTTTTCAACACCACTTCATGCACCTCCTATTTTTCAGACCGTTTCATGCTCATCTAATTTTTGACAACTTTTGAAGCTCTTCATATTTTTCACACCTTTTCAGGCTCTTCATTTTTTTCAACACCTCTTCATGCTCCTCGTATTTTTCAACACTGCTTCATGCTCCTCCTATTTTTCAGACCGTTTCATGCTCCTCATAATTTTGACACTTTTTGAAGCTCCTCATATTTTTCACACGTTTTGAAGGTCTTCATATATTTCACACCATTTCAGGCTCTTCATGTTTTTCAACAACACTTCATGCTCCTCCTATTTTTCAGACCGTTTTATGCTCATTTAATTTTTGACAACTTTTGAAGCTCTTCATATTTTTCACATTTTTGAAGCTCTTCATATTTCTCACACCTTTTCAGGCTCTTCATGTTTTTCAACACTGATTCATGCTCCTCCTATTTTTCAGACCGTTTCATGCTCATCTCTTTTTTGACACCTTTTGAAGCTGTTCATACTTTTCACACCTTTTCAGGATCTTCAGGTTTTTGATCACCACTTCATGATCCTCCTATTTTTCAAACCATTTCATGCTCTTCATATTTTTGACAACTTTTGAAGCTCTTCATTTTTTTCACACCTTTTCAGGCTCTTCATGTTTTTCCACACCACTTCATGCTTCCCCTAATTTTCAGACCGTTTCATGCTCCTCATGTATTTCACACGTTTTGAAGCTCTTCATATTTTTCACACCTTTCAGGCTCTTCATGTTTTTCAACACCGTTTCATGCTGCTTCTATTTTTCAGACCGTTTCATGGTCCTCATATTTTTCACACCTTTTGAAGCTCTTCATATTTTTCACACCTTTTCAGGCTCTTCATGTTTTTGAACACATCTTCATGCTCCTCCTATTTTTCACACCGTTTCATGCTCCTCATATTTTGACACCTTTTGAAGCTCTTTATATTTTTCACAACTTTTCAGGCTCTTCATGTTTTTCAACACCGTTTCATGATCCTCCTATTGTTCAGACCGTTTCATGCTCATCTCATTTTTGACACCTCTTGAAGCTTTTCATATTTTTCACAACTTTTTAAGCTCTTCATGTTTTTGAAAACCGCTTCATGCTCCTCCTATTTTTCAGAGAGTTTCATGCTCCTCTTGTATTTCACACGATTTGAAGCTCTTCATATTTTTCACACCTTTTCAGGCTCTTCAAATTTTTCACACCTTTTCAAGCTCTTCAAATTTTTCACACCTTTTCAGGCTCTTCAAATGTTTCACACATTTTCAGGCTCTTCAAATTTTTCACATCTTTTCAGGCTCTTCATATTTTTCACACCTTTTCAGGCTCTTCAAATTTTTCACATCTTTTCAGGCTCTTCATATTTTTCACACCTTTTCAGGCTCTTCAAATTTTTCACACCTTTTCAGGCTCTTCATATTTTTGACACCTTTTGAAGCTCTTCATATTTTTCACACCTTTTGAAGCTCTTCATATTTTTCATATTTTTGAAGCTCTTCATATTTTTCACACTTTTTCAGGCTCTTCATGTTTTTGAGCACACCTTCTTGCTCCTCCTATTTTTCAGACCTTTTCATGCTCCTCATGTATTTCACACCATTTGAAGCTCTTCATGTTTTTCACACCTTTTCAGTCT
Source organism: Dama dama (assembly GCF_033118175.1). Lineage (NCBI taxonomy): Eukaryota > Metazoa > Chordata > Mammalia > Artiodactyla > Cervidae > Dama > Dama dama. The sequence continues at coordinate 1,879,072 of NW_026870925.1, read as the reverse complement.
CTTCATGTGTTGAACACCATTTCATGCTCCTCCGATTTTTTAGACCATTTCATGCTCCTCATATTTTTGACACCTTTTGAAGCTCTTCATATTTTTCACACCTTTTCAGGCTCTTCATGTTTTTGAACACCGCTTCATGCTCCTCCAATTTTTCAGACCGTTTCATGTTTCTCATATTTTTGGCACCTTTTGAAGCTCTTCATATTTTTCACACCTTTTGAAGCTCTTCATATTTTTCATATATTTGAAGCTCTTCATATTTTTCACACCATTTCAGGCTTTTCATGTATTTGAACACCGGTTCATGCTCCTCCTATTTTTCAGACCGTTTCGTGCTCCTCCTATTTTTCACTCCTTTTGAAGCTCTTCACATTTTTCACACCTTTTCAGTCTCTACATGTTTTTGAACACCGCTTCATGCTCCTCCTATTTCTCAGACCATTTCATGCTCCTCATGTATTTCACACCTTTTGAAGCTCTTCGTATTTTGCACACATTTTCAGGCTTTTCATGTTTTTCACAACCACTTCATGCTCCTCATATTTTTCAGACCGTTTCATGCACATTTCATTTTTGACTCCTTTTGAAGCTCTTCATATTTTTCACACCATTTTCAGGCTCTTCCTGTTTTTCAACACCGCTTTATGATCCTCCTATTTTTCAGACCGTTTCATGCTCCTCATATATTTGACACCTTTTGAAGTACTTCATATTTTTCACACCTTTTCAGGCTCTTCATGTTTTTGAACACCGTTTCATGCTCCTCCTATTTTTCTGACCGTTTCATGCACATCTCATTTTTGACACTTTTTGAAGCCTTTGATATTTTTCACACCATTTTCAGGCTCTTCATGTTTTTGAACACTGTTTCATGCTCCTCCTATTTTTCAGACCGTTTCATGCTCCTCTTATGTTTGACACCTTTTGAAGCTCTTCATATTTTTCACACCTTTTCACGCTCTTCATGTTTTTGAACACCGCTTCATGCTCCGCCTATTTTTCAGACCGTTTCATGCTCCTCATATTTTTGACACCTTTTGAAGCTCTTCATATTTTTCACACCCTTTCAGGCTCTTAATGTTTTTCAACACAACTTCATGCTCCTCCTATTTTTCAGACGTTTTCATGCTCCTCATATTTTTGACACCTTTAGAAACTCTTCATATTTTTCACACCTTTTCAGGCTCTTCATGTTTTGCCACACCGCTTCATGCTCCTCCTATTTTTCAGCCCGTTTCATGCTCCTCATGTATTTCACACCTTTTGAAGCTCTTCATATATTTCACACATTTTCAGGCTCTTCATTTTTTTCAACACCGCTTCATGCTCCTCCTATTTTTCAGACCGTTTCATGCTCCTCATATTTTTGACACCTTTTGAAGCTCTTCATATTTTTCACACCTTTTTAGGCTCTTCATGTTTTTGAACACCGCTTCATGCTCCTCCAATTTTTCAGACCGTTTCATGTTTCTCATATTTTTGACACCTTTTGAAGCACTTCATATTTTTCACACCTTTTGAAACTCTTCATATTTTTCATATTTTTGAAGCTCTTCATATTTTTCACACCTTTTCAGGCTTTTCATGTATTTGAACACCGGTTCATGTTCCTCCTATTTTTCAGACCGTTTCATGCTCCTCCTATTTTTCACTCCTTTTGAAGCTCTTCATATTTTTCACACCTTTTCAGTCTCTACATGTTTTTGAACACCGCTTCATGCTCCTCCTATTTCTCAGACCATTTCATGCTCCTCATGTATTTCACACCTTTTGAAGCTCTTCGTATTTTGCACACATTTTCAGGCTTTTCATGTTTTTCACAACCACTTCATGCTCCTCATATTTTTCAGACCGTTTCATGCACATTTCATTTTTGACTCCTTTTGAAGCTCTTCATATTTTTCACACCATTTTCAGGCTCTTCATGTTTTTCAACACCGCTTTATGATCCTCCTATTTTTCAGACCGTTTCATATTCCTCATATTTTTGACATTTTTTGAGGCTCTTCATATTTTTCACACCTTTTCAGGCTCTTCATGTTTTTGAACACCGTTTCATGCTCCTCCTATTTTTCAGACCGTTTCATGCACATCTCATTTTTGACACCTTTTGAAGCTCTTGATATTTTTCACACCATTTTCAGGCTCTTCATGTTTTTCAACAACGCTTTATGATCCTCCTATTTTTCAGACCGTTTCATGCTCCTCATATATTTGACACCTTTTGAAGCTCTTCGTATTTTTCATAACTTTTCAGGCTCTTCATATTCTTCACACATTTTCAAGCTGTTCATGTTTTTGAACACGGCTTCATGCTCCTCCAATTTTTCAGACCATTTCATGTTCCTCATATTTTTGACACCTTTTGAATCTCTTCATTCTTTTCACACCTTTTGAAGCTCTTCATATTTTTCACACTTTTTGAATCTCTTCATATTTTTCACACGTTTTCAGGCTCTTTATCTATTTCAACACCGCTTCATGCTGCTTCTATTTTTCAGACCGTTTCATGCTCCTCATATTTTTGACACCTTTTGAAGCTCTTCATATTTTTCACATCTTTTCAGGCTCTTCATGTTTTTGAACACCGTTTCATGCTCCTCGTATTTTTCAGACCGTTTCATTCTCCTCATACCTTTGACACCTTTTGAAGGTCTTCATATATTCCACACCTTTTCAGACTCTTCATGTTTTTGAACACCGCTTCATGCTCCTCTTATTTTTCAGACCGTTTCAGTCTCCTCATATTTTTGATACCTTTTGAAACTCTTCATATTTCTCACACCTTTTCAGGCTCTTCAGGTTTTTCAAAACCACTTCATGCTCCTCCTATTTTTCAGACCGTTTCATGCTCATCTCTTTTTGACACATTTTGAAGCTCTTCATATTTTTCACACCTTTTGAAGTTCTTCATATTTTTCACAACTTTTCAGGGTCTCCATGTTTATGAACACCGCTTCATGCTCCTCCTATTATTCAGACCGTTACATGCTCCTCATATTTTTCACATCTTTTGAAGTTCTTCATATTTTTCACACCTTTTCAGGTTCTTCATGTTTTTCAACACCGCTTCTTGCTCCTCCTATTTTTCAGACCGTATCATGCTCCTCATATTTTTGACACGTTTTGAAGCTCGTCATATTTTTCACACCTTTTCAGGCTCTTCAGGTTTTTGAACACCGTTTCATGCTCCTCCGATTTTTCAACCGTTTCATGCTACTCATTTTTTTGAGACCTTTTGAAGCTCTTCACTTTTTTCACACCTTTTCAGGCTCTTCATGTTTTTGAATACCGCTTCATGCTCCTCCTACTTTTCAGACCGTTTCATGCTCTTCATATTTTTGATTTCTTTTGAAAGTCTGCATATTTTTCACACCTTTTTAGGCTCTTCATTTTTTTGAACACCACTTCATGCTCCTCCCATTTGTCAGACAGTTTCATGCTCATCTCATTTTTGACACCTTTTGAAGCTCTTCATATTTTTCACACCTTTTGAAGATCTTCATATTTTCACACGTTTTCAGGCTCTTCATGTTTTTCAACATCTTTTCATGCTCCTCCTATTTTTCAGACCGTTTCATGCTCCTCATATTTTTGACAAGTTTTGAGTCTCTTCATATTTTTCAACACCTTTTCAGGCTCTTCATGTTTTTAAACACCGCTTCATTCTCCTCCTATTTTTCAGACCATTTCATGCTCCTCATATTTTTGACAGCTTTTGAAGCTCTTCATCTTTTTCACACCTTTTCAGGCTCTTCATGTTTTTGAACACCGCTTCTTGCTCCTCCTATTTTTCAGACCATTTCATGCTCATCATATTTTTCACACCTTTTGAAACTCTTGATATTTTTCACACCATTTCAGGCTCTTCATGTTTTTGAACATTGCTTCATGCTCTTCCTATTTTTCAGACGGTTTCATGCTCCTCATGTATTTCACACCTTTTGAAGCTCTTCGTATTTTTCACACCTTTTCAGGATCTTCATGTTTTTGAACACCGCTTCATGCTCCTCCTATTTTTCAAACCGTTACTTGCTCCACATATTTTTGACACCTTTTGAAGCTCTTAATATTGTTCACACCTTTTCAGGCTCTTCATGTTTTTCAACACAGCTTCATGCTCCTCCTATTTTTCAGACCGTTTCATGCTCCTCATATTTTTGACACCTTTTGAAGCTCTTTACATATTTCACACCTTTTCAGGCTCTTCATATTTTTCAACACCACTTCATGCTCCTCCTATTTTTCAGACCGTTTCTTGCTCCTCATATTTTTGACAACTTTTGAAGCTCTTCATATTTTTCACACCTTTTCAGGCTCTTCATGTTCTTCAACACCGCTTCATGCTCCTCCAATATTTCAGATCATGTCATGTTTCTCATATTTTTCACACCTTTTGAGGCTCTTCATATTTTTCACACCTTTTCACGCTCTTCATGTTTTTCACCAACACTTCATGCTCCTCCTATTTTTTAGGCCATTTCATGCTCATCTCATTTTTGACACCGTTTGAAGCTCTTCATATTTTTCACACCTTTTGAAGCTCTTCATATTTTTCACACCTTTTGAAGCTGTTCATATTTTTCACAGGTTTTCAGGCTCTTCATGTTTTCAACACCGCTTCATGCACCTCCTATTTTTCAGACCGTTTCATGCCCCTCATATTTTTCACACCTTTTGAAGATCTTCATATATTTCACACCTTTTCAGGCTCTTCCTGTTTTTGAACAAAACTTCATGCTTCTATTTTTCAGAGCGTTTAATGCTCCTCATGTACTCCACACCTTTTGAAGTTCTTCATATATTTCACACCTTTTCAGGCTCTTCATGTTTTTCAACACCGCTTCATGCTCCTCCTATTTTTCAGACCGTTCATTCTCCTCATAATTTTGAAACATTTTGAAGCTCTTCTTATTTTTCACACCTTTTCAGGCTCTTCTTGGTTTTCAAGACCGGTTCATGCTCCTGCTATTTTCCGGACCGTTCATGCTCATCATATTTTTGACAACTTTTGAAGCTCTTCATATTTTTCACACCTTTTCAGGCTCTTCATGTTTTTCAAGACCGGTTCATGCTCCTGCTATTTTCCGGACCGTTCATGCTCATCATATTTTTGACAACTTTTGAAGCTCTTCTTATTTTTCACACCTTTTCAGGCTCTTCTTGGTTTTCAAGACCGGTTCATGCTCCTGCTATTTTCCGGACCGTTCATGCTCCTCATAATTTTCACACCTTTTGAAGCTCTTCATATTTTTCACACCTTTTCCGGTTCTTCATGTTTTTGAACACTGCTTCATGCTCCTCCTATTTTTCAACTGTTTCATGCTCCTCATAATTTTGACATCTTTTGAAGTGCTTCATATTTTTCACACCTTTTCAGGCTCTTCATGTTTTTCAACACTGCATCATGCTCTTCCTATTCTTCAGAACTTTTCATGCTCCTCAAATTTTTGACACCTTTTGAAGCTCTTCATATTTTTCACAACTTTTCAGACTCTTCATGTTTTTCAACACCGCTTCATGCTCCTCCTATTTTTCAGACCGTTTCATGCTCCTCCTATTTTTCAGACCGTTTTATGCTTTTCATATTTTTCACAACTTTTGAAGCTCTTCATATTTTTCACACCTTTTAAACTCTTCATGTTTTTGAACACCACTTCACACTCCTCCTATTTTTCATACCGTTTCATGCTCCTCAAATTTTTGACAGCTTTTGAAGCTCTTCATATACTTTCCACCTTTTCAGGCTCTTCATTTTTGTGGACTCCGCTTCATGCTCCTCCTATTTTTCAACCCGTTTCATGCTCCTCCTATTTTTCACACCGTTTCATTCTCCTCATAATTTGACACCTTTTGAAGCTCTTCATATTTTTCACACCTTTTCAGGCTCTTCATGTTTTTGAACATGGCTTCATGCTCCTCCTATTTTTCAGACCGTTTCATGCTCCTCACATTTTTGACACCTTTTGAAGCTCTTCATATTTCACACCTTTTCATGATCTTCATGTTTTTCAATAACACTTCATGCTCCTCCTAGATTTCAGACCGTTTCATACTCCTCCTATTTTTGACACCTTTTGAAGCTCTTCATATATTTCACCCCATTTCAAGCTCTTCATGTTTTTCAACACCGCTTCATGCTCCTCCTATTTTTCAGACCGTTACAGGCGCCTCATATTTTTGACACCTTTTAAAGCCCTTCATATTTTTCACACATTTTCAGGCTCTTCATGTTTTTCAACACCGCTTCATGCTCCTCCTATTTTTCAGACCGTTTCTTGCTGCTAATATTTTTGACACCTTTTGAAGCTCTTCATATTTTTCACACCTCTTCATGCTCTTCATGTTTTCAACATCGATTCATGCTCCTATTATTTTTCAGACCGTTTCATCCTCCTCCTATTTTCACACCGTTTCATGCTCCTCATATTTTTGACACCTTTTGAAGCTCTTCATATATTTCACACCTTTTCAGGCTCTTCATGTTTTTCAACAACACTTCATGCTTCTCCTATTTTTCAGACCGTTTCATGATCCTCGTATTTTTGACACTTTTTGAAGCTCTTCATATTTTTCACAACTTTTGAGGCTCTTCATATTTTTGACACCGCTTAATGCTCCTCCTATTTTTCTGACCGTTTCATGCTCTTCACATTTTTGACACCTTTTGAAGCTCTTCATATTTTTCACATCTTTACAGGCTCTTCATGTTTTTCAGTACCACTTCATGCTCCTCCTAGATTTCAGACCGTTTCAGACTCCTCCTATTTTTGACACCTTTTGAAGCTCTTCAAGTATTTCACACCTTTTCAGGCTCTTCAAGTTTTTCAACATCGCTTCATGCTCCTCCTATTTTTCCGACCGTTTCATGCTGCTCCCATTTTTGATACCTTTTGAAGCTCTTCATATTTTTGGCACCTTTTCATGCTCTTCATGTTTTTCAACACCGCTTCATGCTCCTCCTATACTTGAGAACGTTTTATGCTCCTCATATTTTTAACACCATTTGAAGCTCTTCATGTTTTGGGCATCTTTTCATGCTCTTCATGTTTTTCAACACCGCTTCATGCTCCTCCTGTTTTTCAGACGGTCTCTTGCTCCTCAAATTTTTGACACGTTTTGAAGCTCTTCATATTTTTCACACCTTTTGAAGCTCTTCATATTTTTTCACACGTTTTCAGGCTCTTCATGTTTTTCAACACCGCTTCATGCTCCTCCTATTTTTCAGACAGTTTCATGCTCCTCATATTTTTGACACCTTTTGATGCTCTTCATATTTTTCACACTTTTCAAGCTCTTTTTTTTTCAACACCACTTCATGCTTCTCCTATTTTTCAGACCTTTTCATGCTCCTCATATTTTTGACACCTTTAGAAGCTCTTCATATTTTTCACACTTTTCAAGCTCTTCATGTTTTTCAACACCACTTCATTCTCCTCCTATTTTTAGACCGTTTCATTCTCCTCATACTTTTGACACCTTTTGAAGCTCTTCCTATATTTCACACCTTTTCAGGCTCTTCATGTTTTTAACACCACTTCATGCTCCTCCTATTTTTTAGACCATTTCCTGCTCTTCGATTTTTGATACCTTTTGAAGTTCTTCATATTTTTCACACCTTTTGAAGCTCTTAATATTTTTCACACATTTTCAGGCTCTTCACTTTTTTCAACAACGCTTCATGCTCCTCCTATTTTTCAGACCGATTCATTCTCCTAATATTTTTCACACCTTTTGAAGCTCTTAATATTTTTCACACGTTTTCAGGCTCTTCACGTTTTTCAACAACGCTTCATGCTCCTCCTATTTTTCAGACCGTTTCATGCTCCTCATATTTTTGACACCTTTTGAAGCTCTTAATATTTTTCACACGTTTTCAGGCTCTTCATGTTTTTGAACACACCTACATGCTACACCTATTTTTCAGACCGATTCATGCTCCTCATATTTTTCACACCTTTTGAAGCTCCTATTATTTTTCAGACCTTTTCAGGCTCTTCATGTTTTTCAACATCGTTTCATGATCCTCCTATTTTTCAGTCCGTTTCATGCTCATCTCATTTTTGACCCCTTTTGAAGCTTTTCATATTTTTCAACCTTTTCTGGCTCTTCATGTTTTTCAACACCGTTACATGATCATCCTATTTTTCGGACCGTTTCATGCTCATCTCATTTTTGACCCCTTTTGAAGCTTTTCATATTTTTCACAACTTTTTAGGCTCTTCATGTTTTTCAACACCGCTTCTTGCTCCCCCTATTTTTCAGACCGTTTCATGCTCATCTCATTTTTGACACCTTTTGAAGCTCTTCATATTTCTCACAACTTTTTAGGCTCTTCATGTTTTTGACATCGCTTCATGCTCCTCCTATTTTTCAGAGAGTTTCTTGCTCCTCATGTATTTCACAACTTTTGAAGCTCTTCATATTTCTCACAACATTTTAGGCTCTTCATGTTTTTCCACACCACTTCATGCTTCACCTATTTTTCGGCCTGTTTCATGCTCCTCATGTATTTCACTCCTTTTGAAGCTCTTCATATTTGTCAGACCTTTTCAGGGTCTTCATGTTTTTAATCACCGTTTCATGCTCCTCCTATTTTTCAGGCCGTTTCATGCTCCTCATATGTTTGACACATTTTGAAGCTCTTCATATTTTTCACACATTTTCAGGCTCTTCATGTTTTTGAACACTGCTTCATGATCCTCCTATTTTTCAGACCGTTTCATGTTCTTCATATGTTTGACACCTTTTGAAGCTCTTCATATTTTTCACTCCTTTTCAGGCTCTTCATGTTTTTCAACACCACTTCATGCTTCACCTATTTTTCGGCCTGTTTCATGCTCCTCATGTATTTCACACCTTTTGAAGCTCTTCATATTTTTCACAACTTTTCAGGCTCTTCATGTTTTTGAACACCATTTCATGCCGCTTCTATTTTTCAGACCGTTTCATGCTCCTCATATTTTTCACATCTTTTGAAGCTCTTCATATTTTTCACACCTTTTCAGGCTCTTCATGTTTTTGAACACCGCTTCATGATCCTCCTATTTTTCAGACCATTTCCTGCTCTTCATATTTTTGACACCTCTTGAAGCTCTTCATATATTTCACACCTTTTCAGCCTCTTCATTTTTTTCAAAACCGCTTCTTGCTCCTCCTATTTTTCAGACCGTTTCATGCTCCTCATATTTTTGACACCGTTTGAAGCTCTTCATATTTTTCACACCTTTTCAGACTCTTCATGTTTGAACACCGCTTCATGCTCCTTCTATTTTTCAGAGAGTTTCATGCTCCTCATGTATTTCACACCTTTTGAAGCTCTTCATATTTTCCACACCTTTTCAGGCTCTTCATATTTTTCCACATAACTTCATGCTTCTCCTATTTTTCAGCCCGTTTCAAACTCCTCATGTATTTCACACCTTTTGAAGCTCTTCATATTTTTCACACCTTTTCCGGCTCTTCATGTTTTTGATCACCGTTTCATGCTCCTCCTATTTTTCAGACCCTTTCATGCTCCTCATATTTTTGACACCTTTTGAAGCTCTTCATATTTTTCACACCTTTTCAGGCTCTTCATATTTTTGAACACCGCTTCATGCTCCTCCAATTTTTCAGGCCGTTTCATGCTCCTCATAATTTTGACACCTTTTGAAGCTCTTCATACGTTTCACAACTTTTCAGGCTCTTCATATTTTTGAACACCGCTTCATGCTCCTCCAATTTTTCAGGCCGTTTCATGCTCCTCATAATTGTGACACCTTTTGAAGCTCTTCATATTTTTCACACCTTTTCAGGCTCTTCATATTTTTGAACACCGCTTCATGCTCCTCCAATTTTTCAGGCCGTTTCATGCTCCTCATAATTTTGACACCTTTTGAAGCTCTTCATATGTTTCACAACTTTTCAGGCTCTTCATGTTTTTCCACACCCCTTCATGCTTCTCCTATTTTTCAGCCCGTTTCATGCTCCTCATGTATTTCACACTTTTTGAAGCTCTTCATATTTTTCACACCTTTTCAGGCTCTTCATGTTTTTGATCACCGTTTCATGCTCCTCCTATTTTTCAGACCGTTTCATTCTCATGTCATTTTCGACACCTTTTGAAGCTCTTCATATATTTCACACCTTTTGAAGCTCTTCATATTTTGCACACCTTTCCAGGCTCTTCATATTTTTCAACACCGCTTCATGCTCCACCTACTTTTCTGACCGTTTCATGCTCCTCATATTTTTGACACCTTTTGAAGCTTTTCATATTTTTCACACCTTTTCAGGCTCTTCATTTTTTTCAACACTACTTCTTGCTCCTCCAATTTTTCAGACCGTTTCATGCTCATCTAATTTTTGACACCTGTTGAAGCTCTTAATATTTTTCACACCTTCTGAAGCTCTTTATATTTTTCACACTTTTTCAGGCTCTTCATGTTTTTCAACACCACTTCATGCTCCTCCTATTTTTCAGACCGTTTCGGGCTCATGTCATTTTCGACACCTTTTGAAGCTCTTCATATATTTCACACCTTTTGAAGCTCTTCATATTTTTCAGACCTTTTCAGGCTCTTCATGTTTTTGAACACGGCTTCTTGCTCCTCCTATTTTTCAGAACGTTTCATGCTCCTCATATTTTTGACACCGTTTGAAGCTCTTCATATTTTTCACACCTTTTCAGGCTCTTCATGTTTGAACACCGCTTCATGCTCCTTCTATTTTTCAGAGAGTTTCATGCTCCTCATGTATTTCACACCATTTGAAGCTCTTCATATTTTCCACACCTTTTCACGCTCTTCATATTTTTCCACACCACTTCATACTTCTCCTATTTTTCAGCCCGTTTCAAACTACTCATGTATTTCACACCTTTTGAAGCTCTTCATATTTTTCACACCTTTTCAGGCTCTTCATATTTTTGAACACTGCTTCATGCTCCTCCAATTTTTCAGGCCGTTTCATGTTCCTCATAATTTTGACACCTTTTGAAGCTCTTCATATGTTTCACACCTTTTCAGGCTCTTCATTTTTTTCAACACCACTTCATGCTCCTCCTATTTTTCAGACGGTTTCATGCTCATCTCATTTTTTACACCTTTTGAAGCTCTTCATATTTTTCACACCTTTTCAGGCTCTTCATGTTTTTCACACCTTTTCAGTGTCTTCATGTTTTTAAACACCATTTCAGGCTTCTCCTAATTTGCAGACCGTTTCATTCTCGTCATATATTTGACATCTTTTGAAGCTCTTTATATATTTCACACCTTTTCAGGCTCTTCAATTTTTTCAACACCACTTCATGCTCCTCCTATTTTTCAGACCGTTTCATGCTCATCTCATTTTGACACCTTTTGAAGCTCTTCAAATTTTTCACGTCTTTTGATGCTCTTCATATTTTTCACAACTTTTCAGGCTCTTTATGATTTTCAAAACCGCTTCATGCTCCTCCTATTTTTCAGACCGTTTCATGCTCATCTCATTTTGACACCTTTTGAAGCTCTTCAAATTTTTCACACCTTTTGAAGCTCTTCATATTTTTCATATTTTTGAAGCTCTTCATATTTTCACACGTTTTCAGGCTCTTCATGTTTTTCAACACCGCTTCATGCTATTTCTATTTTTCAGAGAGTTTCATGCTCCTCATGTATTTCACACCTTTTGAAGCTCTTCATATTTTTCACACCTTTTCAGGCTCTTCATGGTTTTGATCATCGTTTCATGCTCCTCCTATTTTTCAGACCGTTTCATGCTCATCTCATTTTTGACACCTTTTGAAGCTCTTCATATATTTCACACCTTTTGAAGCTCTTCATATTGTGCACACCTTTCCAGGCTCTTCATATTATTCAACACCGCTTCATGCTCCACCTATTTTTCAGACCGTTTCATGCTCCTCATATTTTTGACACCTTTTGAAGCTTTTCATATTTTTCACACCTTTTCAGGCTCTTCATTTTTTTCAACACCGCTTCATGCTTCTCCTATTTTTCAGACAGATTCATGCTCCTCCTATTTTTCAGACTGTTTCATGCACCTCTTATTATTGACACCTTTTGAAGCTCTCATATTTTTCACACCTTTTCAGGCTCTTCATGTTTTTCAACACCGGTTCATGCTTTCCTATTTTTCAGAGAGTTTCATGCTCCTCATGTATTTCTCACCTTTTGAAGCTCTTCAAATTTTTCACACCTTTTCAGGCTCTTCATGTTTTTCAACACCACTTCATGCTCCTCCTATTTTTCAGACCGTTTCATGCTCCTCATATTTTTGACATCTTTAGAAACTCTACATATCTTTCACACCTTTTCAAACTCTTCATGTTTTTCAACACCGCTTCATGTTCCTGCTATTTTTCAGACCGTTTCATTCTCCTCATATTTTTGACACCTTTTGAAGCTCTTCATATTTTTCACAAGTTCTCAGGCTCTGCATGTTTTTCAACACCGCTTCATGCTCCTCATATTTTTCAGACCGTTTCATGCTTCTCATATTTTTGACACCTTTTGAAGCTCTTCCTTTTTTTCACACCTTTTCACGCTCTTCATGTTTTTGAACACCGCTTAATGCTCCTCCTATTTTTCAGACCGTTTCATGCTTCTCATATTTTTACACCTTTTGAAGCTCTTCATATTTTCACACCTTTTCAGGCTCTTCATGTTTTTGAACACCGCTTCGTGCTCCTCCTATTTTTCAGACCGTTTCATGCTCCTAATATTTTTGACACCTTTTGAAGCTCTTCATATTTTTCACGCCTTTTCAGGCTCTTCATGTTTAAACACCGCTTCATGCTCCTTCTATTTTTCAGAGAGTTTCATGCTCCTCATGTATTTCACACCTTTTGAAGCTCCTCATATTTTTCACACCTTTTCAGGCTCTTCATGTTTTTCCACACCACTTCATGCTTCTCCTATTTTTCAGCCCGTTTCATGCTCCTCATGTATTTCACACCTTTTGAAGCTCTTCATATTTTTCACACCTTTTCAGGCTCTTCACGTTTTGATCACCATTTCATGCTCCTCTTATTTTTCAGACCGTTTCATGCTCATCTCATTTTTGACACCTTTTGAAGCTCTTCATATATTTCACACATTTTCAACCTCTTCATATTTTTCACACCTTTTCATGCTCTTCATGTTTTTCAACACCGCTTCATGCTTCTCCTATTTTTCAGACACTTTCATGCTCCTCCTATTTTTCAGACTGTTTCATGCACCTCTTATTATTGACACCTTTTGAAGCTCTCATACTTTTCACACCTTTTCAGGCTCTTCATGCTTTTCAACACCGCTTCATGCTCCTCCTATTTTTGCGACCGTTTCTTGCTCCTCATATATTTGACACCTTTGAAGCTCTTCATATTTTATCACACTTTTTCAGGCTTTTCAAGTTTTTCATCACCGCTTCACGCTCCTCCTATTTTTGAGACCGTTTCACGCTCCACATATTTTTGACAACTTTTGGAGCTCTTCATATTTTTCACACCTTTTCAGGCTCTTCATGTTTTTTAACCGCTGCATACTCCTCCTATTTTTCAGACCGTTACATGCTCCTCATATATTTCACACCTTTTGAAGCTCTTCATATTTTTCACACCTTTTCAGGCTCTTCATTTTTTTCAAATCCACTTCATGCTCCTCCTATTTTTCAGACCGTTTCATGCTCATCTCATTTTTGACACCTTTTGAAGCTCTTCATATTTTTCACAAGTTCTCAGCCTCCTCATGTTTTTAAACACCGCTTCATCCTCCTCCTATTTTTCAGACCGTTTCATGCTCCTCATATTTTTCACACATTTTGAAGCTCTTCCTTTTTTTCACACCTTTTCACGCTCTTCATGTTTTTGAACACCGCTTCATGCTCCTCCTATTTTTCAGACCCTTTCATGCTCCTCATATTTTTGACACCTTTTGAAACTCTTCATATTTTTCACACCTTTTCAGGCTCTTCATATTTTTGAACACCGCTTCATGCTCCTCCAATTTTTCAGGCCGTTTCATGCTCCTCATAATTTTGACACCTTTTGAAGCTCTTCATATGTTTCACAACTTTTCAGGCTCTTCATTTTTTTCAACACCACTTCATGCTCCTCCTATTTTTCAGACGGTTTCATGCTCATCTCATTTTTTACACCTTTTGAAGCTCTTCATATTTTTCACACCTTTTGAAGCTCTTCATATTTTTCACACGTTTTCAGGCTCTTCATGTTTTCCAACACCGCTTCATGCTATTTCTATTTTTCAGAGAGTTTCATGCTCCTCATGTATTTCACACCTTTAGAAGCTCTTCATATTTTTCAAAACTTTTCAGGCTCTTCATGGTTTTCCACACCCCTTCATGCTTCTCCTATTTTTCAGCCCGTTTCATGCTCCTCATGTATTTCACACCTTTTGAAGCTCTTCATATTTTTCACACCTTTTCAGGCTCTTCATGTTTTTCACACCTTTTCAGGCTCTTCATGTTTTTGAACACCATTTCAGGCTTCTCCTAATTTGCAGACCGTTTCATTCTCCTCATATTTTTGACACCTTTTGAAGCTCTTTATATATTTCACACCTTTACAGGCTCTTCATTTTTTTCAACACCACTTCATGCTCCTCCTATTTTTCAGACCGTTTCATGCTCATCTCATTTTGACACCTTTTGAAGCTCTTCAAATTTTTCACGTCTTTTGAAGCTCTTCATATTTTTCACAACTTTTCATGCTCTTCATGTTTTTAAACACCGCTTCATGCTTCTCCTATTTTTCAGACACTTTCATGCTCCTCCTATTTTTCAGACTGTTTCATGCACCTCTTATTATTGACACCTTTTGAAGCTCTCATACTTCTCACACCTTTTCAGGCTCTTCATGTTTTTCAACACCGCTTCATGCTCCTCCTATTTTTGCGACCGTTTCTTGCTCCTCATATATTTGACACCTTTGAAGCTCTTCATATTTTATCACACTTTTTCAGGCTTTTCATGTTTTTCATCACCGCTTCACGCTCCTCCTATTTTTGAGACCGTTTCACGCTCCACATGTTTTTGACAACTTTTGGAGCTCTTCATATTTTTCACACCTTTTCAGGCTCTTCATGTTTTTTAACCGCTGCATACTCCTCCTATTTTTCAGACCGTTTCATGCTCCTCATATATTTCACACCTTTTGAAGCTCTTCATAATTTTCACACCTTTTCAGGCTCTTCATTTTTTTCAAATCCACTTCATGCTCCTCCTATTTTTCAGACCGTTTCATGCTCATCTCATTTTTGACACCTTTTGAAGCTCTTCATATTTTTCACAAGTTCTCAGCCTCCTCATGTTTTTAAACACCGCTTCATGCTCCTCCTATTTTTCAGACCGTTTCATGCTCCTCATATTTTTCACACATTTTGAAGCTCTTCCTTTTTTTCACACCTTTTCACACTCTTCATGTTTTTGAACACCGCTTCATGCTCCTCCTATTTTTCAGACCCTTTCATGCTCCTCATATTTTTGACACCTTTTGAAACTCTTCATATTTTTCACACCTTTTCAGGCTCTTCATATTTTTGAACACCGCTTCATGCTCCTCCAATTTTTCAGGCCGTTTCATGCTCCTCATAATTTTGACACCTTTTGAAGCTCTTCATATGTTTCACAACTTTTCAGGCTCTTCATTTTTTTCAACACCACTTCATGCTCCTCCTATTTTTCAGACGGTTTCATGCTCATCTCATTTTTGACACCTTTTGAAGCTCTTCATATTTTTCACACCTTTTGATGCTCTTCATATTTTTCACACGTTTTCAGGCTCTTCATGTTTTTCAACACCGCTTCATGCTATTTCTATTTTTCAGAGAGTTTCATGCTCCTCATGTATTTCACACCTTTAGAAGCTCTTCATATTTTTCAAAACTTTTCAGGCTCTTCATGTTTTTCCACACCCCTTCATGCTTCTCCTATTTTTCAGCCCGTTTCATGCTCCTCATGTATTTCAAACCTTTTGAAGCTCTTCATATTTTTCACACCTTTTCAGGCTCTTCATGTTTTTCACACCTTTTCAGGCTCTTCATGTTTTTGAACACCATTTCAGGCTTCTCCTAATTTGCAGACCGTTTCATTCTCCTCATATTTTTGACACCTTTTGAAGCTCTTTATATATTTCACACCTTTTCAGGCTCTTCATTTTTTTCAACACCACTTCATGCTCCTCCTATTTTTCAGACCGTTTCATGCTCATCTCATTTTGACACCTTTTGAAGCTCTTCAAATTTTTCACGTCTTTTGAAGCTCTTCATATTTTTCACAACTTTTCAGGCTCTTTATGATTTTCAACACCGCTTCATGCTCCTCCTTTTTTTCAGACCGTTTCATGTTCATCTCATTTTGACACCTTTTGAAGCTCTTCAAATTTTTCACACCTTTTGAAGCTCTTCATATTTTTCATATTTTTGAAGCTCTTCATATTTTCACACGTTTTCAGGCTCTTCATGTTTTTCAACACCGCTTCATGCTATTTCTATTTTTCAGAGATTTTCATGCTCCTCATGTATTTCACACCTTTTGAAGCTCTTCATATTTTTCATATTTTTGAAGCTCTTCATATTTTCACACGTTTTCAGGCTCTTCATGTTTTTCAACAACGCTTCATGCTATTTCTATTTTTCAGAGAGTTTCATGCTCCTCATGTATTTCACACCTTTTGAAGCTCTTCATATTTTTCAAACCTTTTCAGGCTCTTCATGTTTTTCCACACCCCTTCATGCTTCTCCTATTTTTCAGCCCGTTCCATGCTCCTCATGTATTTCACACCTTTTGAAGCTCTTCATATTTTTCACATCTTTTCAGGCTCTTCATGTTTTTTATCACCGTTTCATGCTCCTCCTATTTTTCAGACCGTTTCATGCTCCTCATATTTTTGACACCTTTTGAAGCTTTTCATATTTTCACACCTTTTCAGGCTCTTCATATTTTTCAACACCGCTTCATGCTTCTCCTATTTTTCATACAGTTTCATGCTCCTCCTATTTTTCAGACCGTTTCATGCTCCTCACATTTTTGACACCTTTTGAAGCTCTTCATATTTCACACCTTTTCATGATCTTCATGTTTTTCAATAACACTTCATGCTCCTCCTAGATTTCAGACCGTTTCATACTCCTCCTATTTTTGACACCTTTTGAAGCTCTTCATATATTTCACCCCATTTCAAGCTCTTCATGTTTTTCAACACCGCTTCATGCTCCTCCTATTTTTCAGACCGTTACAGGCGCCTCATATTTTTGACACCTTTTAAAGCCCTTCATATTTTTCACACATTTTCAGGCTCTTCATGTTTTTCAACACCGCTTCATGCTCCTCCTATTTTTCAGACCGTTTCTTGCTGCTAATATTTTTGACACCTTTTGAAGCTCTTCATATTTTTCACACCTCTTCATGCTCTTCATGTTTTCAACATCGATTCATGCTCCTATTATTTTTCAGACCGTTTCATCCTCCTCCTATTTTCACACCGTTTCATGCTCCTCATATTTTTGACACCTTTTGAAGCTCTTCATATATTTCACACCTTTTCAGGCTCTTCATGTTTTTCAACAACACTTCATGCTTCTCCTATTTTTCAGACCGTTTCATGATCCTCGTATTTTTGACACTTTTTGAAGCTCTTCATATTTTTCACAACTTTTGAGGCTCTTCATATTTTTGACACCGCTTAATGCTCCTCCT
This sequence comes from Dama dama, assembly GCF_033118175.1. Taxonomy (NCBI): domain Eukaryota; kingdom Metazoa; phylum Chordata; class Mammalia; order Artiodactyla; family Cervidae; genus Dama; species Dama dama. The sequence goes on along the minus strand of NW_026870925.1, from coordinate 1,861,393 downwards.
ATTTTTCTGACCGTTTCATGCTCTTCACATTTTTGACACCTTTTGAAGCTCTTCATATTTTTCACATCTTTACAGGCTCTTCATGTTTTTCAGTACCACTTCATGCTCCTCCTAGATTTCAGACCGTTTCAGACTCCTCCTATTTTTGACACCTTTTGAAGCTCTTCAAGTATTTCACACCTTTTCAGGCTCTTCAAGTTTTTCAACATCGCTTCATGCTCCTCCTATTTTTCCGACCGTTTCATGCTGCTCCCATTTTTGATACCTTTTGAAGCTCTTCATATTTTTGGCACCTTTTCATGCTCTTCATGTTTTTCAACACCGCTTCATGCTCCTCCTATACTTGAGAACGTTTTATGCTCCTCATATTTTTAACACCATTTGAAGCTCTTCATGTTTTGGGCATCTTTTCATGCTCTTCATGTTTTTCAACACCGCTTCATGCTCCTCCTGTTTTTCAGACGGTCTCTTGCTCCTCAAATTTTTGACACGTTTTGAAGCTCTTCATATTTTTCACACCTTTTGAAGCTCTTCATATTTTTTCACACGTTTTCAGGCTCTTCATGTTTTTCAACACCGCTTCATGCTCCTCCTATTTTTCAGACAGTTTCATGCTCCTCATATTTTTGACACCTTTTGATGCTCTTCATATTTTTCACACTTTTCAAGCTCTTTTTTTTTTCAACACCACTTCATGCTTCTCCTATTTTTCAGACCTTTTCATGCTCCTCATATTTTTGACACCTTTAGAAGCTCTTCATATTTTTCACACTTTTCAAGCTCTTCATGTTTTTCAACACCACTTCATTCTCCTCCTATTTTTAGACCGTTTCATTCTCCTCATACTTTTGACACCTTTTGAAGCTCTTCCTATATTTCACACCTTTTCAGGCTCTTCATGTTTTTAACACCACTTCATGCTCCTCCTATTTTTTAGACCATTTCCTGCTCTTCGATTTTTGATACCTTTTGAAGTTCTTCATATTTTTCACACCTTTTGAAGCTCTTAATATTTTTCACACATTTTCATGCTCTTCACTTTTTTCAACAACGCTTCATGCTCCTCCTATTTTTCAGACCGATTCATTCTCCTAATATTTTTCACACCTTTTGAAGCTCTTAATATTTTTCACACGTTTTCAGGCTCTTCACGTTTTTCAACAACGCTTCATGCTCCTCCTATTTTTCAGACCGTTTCATGCTCCTCATATTTTTGACACCTTTTGAAGCTCTTAATATTTTTCACACGTTTTCAGGCTCTTCATGTTTTTGAACACACCTACATGCTACACCTATTTTTCAGACCGATTCATGCTCCTCATATTTTTCACACCTTTTGAAGCTCCTATTATTTTTCAGACCTTTTCAGGCTCTTCATGTTTTTCAACATCGTTTCATGATCCTCCTATTTTTCAGTCCGTTTCATGCTCATCTCATTTTTGACCCCTTTTGAAGCTTTTCATATTTTTCAACCTTTTCTGGCTCTTCATGTTTTTCAACACCGTTACATGATCATCCTATTTTTCGGACCGTTTCATGCTCATCTCATTTTTGACCCCTTTTGAAGCTTTTCATATTTTTCACAACTTTTTAGGCTCTTCATGTTTTTCAACACCGCTTCTTGCTCCCCCTATTTTTCAGACCGTTTCATGCTCATCTCATTTTTGACACCTTTTGAAGCTCTTCATATTTCTCACAACTTTTTAGGCTCTTCATGTTTTTGACATCGCTTCATGCTCCTCCTATTTTTCAGAGAGTTTCTTGCTCCTCATGTATTTCACAACTTTTGAAGCTCTTCATATTTCTCACAACATTTTAGGCTCTTCATGTTTTTCCACACCACTTCATGCTTCACCTATTTTTCGGCCTGTTTCATGCTCCTCATGTATTTCACTCCTTTTGAAGCTCTTCATATTTGTCAGACCTTTTCAGGGTCTTCATGTTTTTAATCACCGTTTCATGCTCCTCCTATTTTTCAGGCCGTTTCATGCTCCTCATATGTTTGACACATTTTGAAGCTCTTCATATTTTTCACACATTTTCAGGCTCTTCATGTTTTTGAACACTGCTTCATGATCCTCCTATTTTTCAGACCGTTTCATGTTCTTCATATGTTTGACACCTTTTGAAGCTCTTCATATTTTTCACTCCTTTTCAGGCTCTTCATGTTTTTCAACACCACTTCATGCTTCACCTATTTTTCGGCCTGTTTCATGCTCCTCATGTATTTCACACCTTTTGAAGCTCTTCATATTTTTCACAACTTTTCAGGCTCTTCATGTTTTTGAACACCATTTCATGCCGCTTCTATTTTTCAGACCGTTTCATGCTCCTCATATTTTTCACATCTTTTGAAGCTCTTCATATTTTTCACACCTTTTCAGGCTCTTCATGTTTTTGAACACCGCTTCATGATCCTCCTATTTTTCAGACCATTTCCTGCTCTTCATATTTTTGACACCTCTTGAAGCTCTTCATATATTTCACACCTTTTCAGCCTCTTCATTTTTTTCAAAACCGCTTCTTGCTCCTCCTATTTTTCAGACCGTTTCATGCTCCTCATATTTTTGACACCGTTTGAAGCTCTTCATATTTTTCACACCTTTTCAGACTCTTCATGTTTGAACACCGCTTCATGCTCCTTCTATTTTTCAGAGAGTTTCATGCTCCTCATGTATTTCACACCTTTTGAAGCTCTTCATATTTTCCACACCTTTTCAGGCTCTTCATATTTTTCCACATAACTTCATGCTTCTCCTATTTTTCAGCCCGTTTCAAACTCCTCATGTATTTCACACCTTTTGAAGCTCTTCATATTTTTCACACCTTTTCCGGCTCTTCATGTTTTTGATCACCGTTTCATGCTCCTCCTATTTTTCAGACCCTTTCATGCTCCTCATATTTTTGACACCTTTTGAAGCTCTTCATATTTTTCACACCTTTTCAGGCTCTTCATATTTTTGAACACCGCTTCATGCTCCTCCAATTTTTCAGGCCGTTTCATGCTCCTCATAATTTTGACACCTTTTGAAGCTCTTCATACGTTTCACAACTTTTCAGGCTCTTCATATTTTTGAACACCGCTTCATGCTCCTCCAATTTTTCAGGCCGTTTCATGCTCCTCATAATTGTGACACCTTTTGAAGCTCTTCATATTTTTCACACCTTTTCAGGCTCTTCATATTTTTGAACACCGCTTCATGCTCCTCCAATTTTTCAGGCCGTTTCATGCTCCTCATAATTTTGACACCTTTTGAAGCTCTTCATATGTTTCACAACTTTTCAGGCTCTTCATGTTTTTCCACACCCCTTCATGCTTCTCCTATTTTTCAGCCCGTTTCATGCTCCTCATGTATTTCACACTTTTTGAAGCTCTTCATATTTTTCACACCTTTTCAGGCTCTTCATGTTTTTGATCACCGTTTCATGCTCCTCCTATTTTTCAGACCGTTTCATTCTCATGTCATTTTCGACACCTTTTGAAGCTCTTCATATATTTCACACCTTTTGAAGCTCTTCATATTTTGCACACCTTTCCAGGCTCTTCATATTTTTCAACACCGCTTCATGCTCCACCTACTTTTCTGACCGTTTCATGCTCCTCATATTTTTGACACCTTTTGAAGCTTTTCATATTTTTCACACCTTTTCAGGCTCTTCATTTTTTTCAACACTACTTCTTGCTCCTCCAATTTTTCAGACCGTTTCATGCTCATCTAATTTTTGACACCTGTTGAAGCTCTTAATATTTTTCACACCTTCTGAAGCTCTTTATATTTTTCACACTTTTTCAGGCTCTTCATGTTTTTCAACACCACTTCATGCTCCTCCTATTTTTCAGACCGTTTCGGGCTCATGTCATTTTCGACACCTTTTGAAGCTCTTCATATATTTCACACCTTTTGAAGCTCTTCATATTTTTCAGACCTTTTCAGGCTCTTCATGTTTTTGAACACGGCTTCTTGCTCCTCCTATTTTTCAGAACGTTTCATGCTCCTCATATTTTTGACACCGTTTGAAGCTCTTCATATTTTTCACACCTTTTCAGGCTCTTCATGTTTGAACACCGCTTCATGCTCCTTCTATTTTTCAGAGAGTTTCATGCTCCTCATGTATTTCACACCATTTGAAGCTCTTCATATTTTCCACACCTTTTCACGCTCTTCATATTTTTCCACACCACTTCATACTTCTCCTATTTTTCAGCCCGTTTCAAACTACTCATGTATTTCACACCTTTTGAAGCTCTTCATATTTTTCACACCTTTTCAGGCTCTTCATATTTTTGAACACTGCTTCATGCTCCTCCAATTTTTCAGGCCGTTTCATGTTCCTCATAATTTTGACACCTTTTGAAGCTCTTCATATGTTTCACACCTTTTCAGGCTCTTCATTTTTTTCAACACCACTTCATGCTCCTCCTATTTTTCAGACGGTTTCATGCTCATCTCATTTTTTACACCTTTTGAAGCTCTTCATATTTTTCACACCTTTTCAGGCTCTTCATGTTTTTCACACCTTTTCAGTGTCTTCATGTTTTTAAACACCATTTCAGGCTTCTCCTAATTTGCAGACCGTTTCATTCTCGTCATATATTTGACACCTTTTGAAGCTCTTTATATATTTCACACCTTTTCAGGCTCTTCAATTTTTTCAACACCACTTCATGCTCCTCCTATTTTTCAGACCGTTTCATGCTCATCTCATTTTGACACCTTTTGAAGCTCTTCAAATTTTTCACGTCTTTTGATGCTCTTCATATTTTTCACAACTTTTCAGGCTCTTTATGATTTTCAAAACCGCTTCATGCTCCTCCTATTTTTCAGACCGTTTCATGCTCATCTCATTTTGACACCTTTTGAAGCTCTTCAAATTTTTCACACCTTTTGAAGCTCTTCATATTTTTCATATTTTTGAAGCTCTTCATATTTTCACACGTTTTCAGGCTCTTCATGTTTTTCAACACCGCTTCATGCTATTTCTATTTTTCAGAGAGTTTCATGCTCCTCATGTATTTCACACCTTTTGAAGCTCTTCATATTTTTCACACCTTTTCAGGCTCTTCATGGTTTTGATCATCGTTTCATGCTCCTCCTATTTTTCAGACCGTTTCATGCTCATCTCATTTTTGACACCTTTTGAAGCTCTTCATATATTTCACACCTTTTGAAGCTCTTCATATTGTGCACACCTTTCCAGGCTCTTCATATTATTCAACACCGCTTCATGCTCCACCTATTTTTCAGACCGTTTCATGCTCCTCATATTTTTGACACCTTTTGAAGCTTTTCATATTTTTCACACCTTTTCAGGCTCTTCATTTTTTTCAACACCGCTTCATGCTTCTCCTATTTTTCAGACAGATTCATGCTCCTCCTATTTTTCAGACTGTTTCATGCACCTCTTATTATTGACACCTTTTGAAGCTCTCATATTTTTCACACCTTTTCAGGCTCTTCATGTTTTTCAACACCGGTTCATGCTTTCCTATTTTTCAGAGAGTTTCATGCTCCTCATGTATTTCTCACCTTTTGAAGCTCTTCAAATTTTTCACACCTTTTCAGGCTCTTCATGTTTTTCAACACCACTTCATGCTCCTCCTATTTTTCAGACCGTTTCATGCTCCTCATATTTTTGACATCTTTAGAAACTCTACATATCTTTCACACCTTTTCAAACTCTTCATGTTTTTCAACACCGCTTCATGTTCCTGCTATTTTTCAGACCGTTTCATTCTCCTCATATTTTTGACACCTTTTGAAGCTCTTCATATTTTTCACAAGTTCTCAGGCTCTGCATGTTTTTCAACACCGCTTCATGCTCCTCATATTTTTCAGACCGTTTCATGCTTCTCATATTTTTGACACCTTTTGAAGCTCTTCCTTTTTTTCACACCTTTTCACGCTCTTCATGTTTTTGAACACCGCTTAATGCTCCTCCTATTTTTCAGACCGTTTCATGCTTCTCATATTTTTACACCTTTTGAAGCTCTTCATATTTTCACACCTTTTCAGGCTCTTCATGTTTTTGAACACCGCTTCGTGCTCCTCCTATTTTTCAGACCGTTTCATGCTCCTAATATTTTTGACACCTTTTGAAGCTCTTCATATTTTTCACGCCTTTTCAGGCTCTTCATGTTTAAACACCGCTTCATGCTCCTTCTATTTTTCAGAGAGTTTCATGCTCCTCATGTATTTCACACCTTTTGAAGCTCCTCATATTTTTCACACCTTTTCAGGCTCTTCACGTTTTGATCACCATTTCATGCTCCTCTTATTTTTCAGACCGTTTCATGCTCATCTCATTTTTGACACCTTTTGAAGCTCTTCATATATTTCACACATTTTCAACCTCTTCATATTTTTCACACCTTTTCATGCTCTTCATGTTTTTCAACACCGCTTCATGCTTCTCCTATTTTTCAGACACTTTCATGCTCCTCCTATTTTTCAGACTGTTTCATGCACCTCTTATTATTGACACCTTTTGAAGCTCTCATACTTTTCACACCTTTTCAGGCTCTTCATGCTTTTCAACACCGCTTCATGCTCCTCCTATTTTTGCGACCGTTTCTTGCTCCTCATATATTTGACACCTTTGAAGCTCTTCATATTTTATCACACTTTTTCAGGCTTTTCAAGTTTTTCATCACCGCTTCACGCTCCTCCTATTTTTGAGACCGTTTCACGCTCCACATATTTTTGACAACTTTTGGAGCTCTTCATATTTTTCACACCTTTTCAGGCTCTTCATGTTTTTTAACCGCTGCATACTCCTCCTATTTTTCAGACCGTTACATGCTCCTCATATATTTCACACCTTTTGAAGCTCTTCATATTTTTCACACCTTTTCAGGCTCTTCATTTTTTTCAAATCCACTTCATGCTCCTCCTATTTTTCAGACCGTTTCATGCTCATCTCATTTTTGACACCTTTTGAAGCTCTTCATATTTTTCACAAGTTCTCAGCCTCCTCATGTTTTTAAACACCGCTTCATCCTCCTCCTATTTTTCAGACCGTTTCATGCTCCTCATATTTTTCACACATTTTGAAGCTCTTCCTTTTTTTCACACCTTTTCACGCTCTTCATGTTTTTGAACACCGCTTCATGCTCCTCCTATTTTTCAGACCCTTTCATGCTCCTCATATTTTTGACACCTTTTGAAACTCTTCATATTTTTCACACCTTTTCAGGCTCTTCATATTTTTGAACACCGCTTCATGCTCCTCCAATTTTTCAGGCCGTTTCATGCTCCTCATAATTTTGACACCTTTTGAAGCTCTTCATATGTTTCACAACTTTTCAGGCTCTTCATTTTTTTCAACACCACTTCATGCTCCTCCTATTTTTCAGACGGTTTCATGCTCATCTCATTTTTTACACCTTTTGAAGCTCTTCATATTTTTCACACCTTTTGAAGCTCTTCATATTTTTCACACGTTTTCAGGCTCTTCATGTTTTCCAACACCGCTTCATGCTATTTCTATTTTTCAGAGAGTTTCATGCTCCTCATGTATTTCACACCTTTAGAAGCTCTTCATATTTTTCAAAACTTTTCAGGCTCTTCATGGTTTTCCACACCCCTTCATGCTTCTCCTATTTTTCAGCCCGTTTCATGCTCCTCATGTATTTCACACCTTTTGAAGCTCTTCATATTTTTCACACCTTTTCAGGCTCTTCATGTTTTTCACACCTTTTCAGGCTCTTCATGTTTTTGAACACCATTTCAGGCTTCTCCTAATTTGCAGACCGTTTCATTCTCCTCATATTTTTGACACCTTTTGAAGCTCTTTATATATTTCACACCTTTACAGGCTCTTCATTTTTTTCAACACCACTTCATGCTCCTCCTATTTTTCAGACCGTTTCATGCTCATCTCATTTTGACACCTTTTGAAGCTCTTCAAATTTTTCACGTCTTTTGAAGCTCTTCATATTTTTCACAACTTTTCATGCTCTTCATGTTTTTAAACACCGCTTCATGCTTCTCCTATTTTTCAGACACTTTCATGCTCCTCCTATTTTTCAGACTGTTTCATGCACCTCTTATTATTGACACCTTTTGAAGCTCTCATACTTCTCACACCTTTTCAGGCTCTTCATGTTTTTCAACACCGCTTCATGCTCCTCCTATTTTTGCGACCGTTTCTTGCTCCTCATATATTTGACACCTTTGAAGCTCTTCATATTTTATCACACTTTTTCAGGCTTTTCATGTTTTTCATCACCGCTTCACGCTCCTCCTATTTTTGAGACCGTTTCACGCTCCACATGTTTTTGACAACTTTTGGAGCTCTTCATATTTTTCACACCTTTTCAGGCTCTTCATGTTTTTTAACCGCTGCATACTCCTCCTATTTTTCAGACCGTTTCATGCTCCTCATATATTTCACACCTTTTGAAGCTCTTCATAATTTTCACACCTTTTCAGGCTCTTCATTTTTTTCAAATCCACTTCATGCTCCTCCTATTTTTCAGACCGTTTCATGCTCATCTCATTTTTGACACCTTTTGAAGCTCTTCATATTTTTCACAAGTTCTCAGCCTCCTCATGTTTTTAAACACCGCTTCATGCTCCTCCTATTTTTCAGACCGTTTCATGCTCCTCATATTTTTCACACATTTTGAAGCTCTTCCTTTTTTTCACACCTTTTCACACTCTTCATGTTTTTGAACACCGCTTCATGCTCCTCCTATTTTTCAGACCCTTTCATGCTCCTCATATTTTTGACACCTTTTGAAACTCTTCATATTTTTCACACCTTTTCAGGCTCTTCATATTTTTGAACACCGCTTCATGCTCCTCCAATTTTTCAGGCCGTTTCATGCTCCTCATAATTTTGACACCTTTTGAAGCTCTTCATATGTTTCACAACTTTTCAGGCTCTTCATTTTTTTCAACACCACTTCATGCTCCTCCTATTTTTCAGACGGTTTCATGCTCATCTCATTTTTGACACCTTTTGAAGCTCTTCATATTTTTCACACCTTTTGATGCTCTTCATATTTTTCACACGTTTTCAGGCTCTTCATGTTTTTCAACACCGCTTCATGCTATTTCTATTTTTCAGAGAGTTTCATGCTCCTCATGTATTTCACACCTTTAGAAGCTCTTCATATTTTTCAAAACTTTTCAGGCTCTTCATGTTTTTCCACACCCCTTCATGCTTCTCCTATTTTTCAGCCCGTTTCATGCTCCTCATGTATTTCAAACCTTTTGAAGCTCTTCATATTTTTCACACCTTTTCAGGCTCTTCATGTTTTTCACACCTTTTCAGGCTCTTCATGTTTTTGAACACCATTTCAGGCTTCTCCTAATTTGCAGACCGTTTCATTCTCCTCATATTTTTGACACCTTTTGAAGCTCTTTATATATTTCACACCTTTTCAGGCTCTTCATTTTTTTCAACACCACTTCATGCTCCTCCTATTTTTCAGACCGTTTCATGCTCATCTCATTTTGACACCTTTTGAAGCTCTTCAAATTTTTCACGTCTTTTGAAGCTCTTCATATTTTTCACAACTTTTCAGGCTCTTTATGATTTTCAACACCGCTTCATGCTCCTCCTTTTTTTCAGACCGTTTCATGTTCATCTCATTTTGACACCTTTTGAAGCTCTTCAAATTTTTCACACCTTTTGAAGCTCTTCATATTTTTCATATTTTTGAAGCTCTTCATATTTTCACACGTTTTCAGGCTCTTCATGTTTTTCAACACCGCTTCATGCTATTTCTATTTTTCAGAGATTTTCATGCTCCTCATGTATTTCACACCTTTTGAAGCTCTTCATATTTTTCATATTTTTGAAGCTCTTCATATTTTCACACGTTTTCAGGCTCTTCATGTTTTTCAACAACGCTTCATGCTATTTCTATTTTTCAGAGAGTTTCATGCTCCTCATGTATTTCACACCTTTTGAAGCTCTTCATATTTTTCAAACCTTTTCAGGCTCTTCATGTTTTTCCACACCCCTTCATGCTTCTCCTATTTTTCAGCCCGTTCCATGCTCCTCATGTATTTCACACCTTTTGAAGCTCTTCATATTTTTCACATCTTTTCAGGCTCTTCATGTTTTTTATCACCGTTTCATGCTCCTCCTATTTTTCAGACCGTTTCATGCTCCTCATATTTTTGACACCTTTTGAAGCTTTTCATATTTTCACACCTTTTCAGGCTCTTCATATTTTTCAACACCGCTTCATGCTTCTCCTATTTTTCATACAGTTTCATGCTCCTCCTAATTTTCAGACTGTTTCATGCACCTCTTATTATTGATACCTTTTGAAGCTCTCATATTTTTCACACCCTTTCAGGCTCTTCATGTTTTTCAACACCGCTTCATGCTTCTCCTATTTTTCAGACAGTTTCATGCTCCTCCAATTTTTCAGACTGTTTTTATGCACCTCTTATTATTGACACCTTTTGAAGCTCTCATATTTTTCACACCATTTCAGGCTCTTCATGTTTTTCAACACCGCTTCATGCTCCTCCTATTTTTGCGAGCGTTTCATGCTCCTCATATTTCTGACACCTTTGAAGCTCTTCATGTTTTATCACACGTTTTCAGGCTCTTCATGTTTTTCATCACCACTTCCCGCTCCTCCTATTTTTGAGACCGTTTCACGCTCCACATATTTTTGAAAACTTTTGGAGCTCTTCATATTTTTCACACCTTTTCAGGCTCTTCATGTTTTTTAACCGCTGCATACTCCTCCTATTTTTCAGACCGTTTCATGCTCCTCATATATTTCACACCTTTTGAAGCTCTTCATATTTTTCACACCTTTTCAGGGTCTTCATTTTTTTCAACACCACTTCATGCTCCTCCTATTTTTCAGATCGTTTCATCCTCATCTCATTTTTGACACCTTTTGAAGCTCTTCATATTTTTCACACCTTTAAAGGCTCTTCATGTTTTTGAACACGGCTTCATGCTCCTCGTCTTTTTCAGACCGTTTCATGCACCTCATATTTTTGACACCTTTTGAAGCTCTTCATATTTTTCACACCTTTTCAGGCTCTTCATATTTTTGAACTCCGCTTCATGCTCCTCCTATTTTTCAGACAATTTCCTGCTCTTCATATTTTTGACACCTGTTGAAGCTCTTCATATATTTCACACCTTTTCAGCCTCTTCATTTTTTTCAAAACCGCTTCATGCTCCTCATATTTTTCACACCGTTTCATGCTCATCTCATTTTTGACACCTTTTGAAGCTCTTCATATATTTCACACCTTTTCAAGCTCTTCATATTTTTCAGACCTTTTCAGGCTCTTCATGTTTTTGAACACGGCTTCTTGCTCCTCCTATTTTTCAGACCGTTTCATGCTCCTCATATTTTTGACACCGTTTGAAGCTCTTCATATTTTTCACACCTTTTCAGGCTCTTCATGTTTGAACACCGCTTCATGCTCCTTCTATTTTTCAGAGAGTTTCATGCTCCTCATGTATTTCACACCTTTTGAAGCTCTTCATATTTTCCACACCTTTTCACGCTCTTCATATTTTTCCACACCACTTCATGCTTCTCCTATTTTTCAGCCCGTTTCAAACTACTCATGTATTTCACACCTTTTGAAGCTCTTCATATTTTTCACACCTTTTCAGGCTCTTCATATTTTTGAACACCGCTTCATGCTCCTCCAATTTTTCAGGCCGTTTCATGTTCCTCATAATTTTGACACCTTTTGAAGCTCTTCATATGTTTCACACCTTTTCAGGCTCTTCATTTTGTTCAACACCACTTCATGCTCCTCCTATTTTTCAGACGGTTTCATGCTCATCTCATTTTTTACACCTTTTGAAGCTCTTCATATTTTTCACACCTTTTCAGGCTCTTCATGTTTTTCACACCTTTTCAGGCTCTTCATGTTTTTGAACACCATTTCAGGCTTCTCCTAATTTGCAGACCGTTTCATTCTCCTCATATTTTTGACACCTTTTGAAGCTCTTTATATATTTCACACCTTTTCAGGCTCTTCATTTTTTTCAACACCACTTCATGCTCCTCCTATTTTTCAGACCGTTTCATGCTCATCTCATTTTGACACCTTTTGAAGCTCTTCAAATTTTTCACACCTTTTGAAGCTCTTCATATTTTTCAAACCTTTTCAGGCTCTTCATGTTTTTCCACATCCCTTCATGCTTCTCCTATTTTTCAGCCCGTTTCATGCTCCTCATGTATTTCACACCTTTTGAAGCTCTTCATATTTTGCACACCTTTCCAGGCTCTTCATATTGTTCAACACCGCTTTTGCTCCACCTATTTTTCAGACCGTTTCATGCTCCTCATATTTTTGACACCTTTTGAAGCTTTTCATATTTTTCACACCTTTTCAGGCTCTTCATTTTTTTCAACACCGCTTCATGCTTCTCCTATTTTTCAGACAGATTCAGGCTTCTCCTATTTTTCAGACTGTTTCATGCACCTCTTATTATTGACACCTTTTGAAGCTCTCATATTTTTCACACCTTTTCAGGCTCTTCATGTTTTTCAACACCGGTTGATGCTTCTCCTATTTTTCAGAGAGTTTCATGCTCCTCATGTATTTCTCACCTTTTGAAGCTCTTCAAATTTTTCACACTTTTTCAGGCTCTTCATGTTTTTCAACACCGCTTCATGATCCTCCTATTTTTCAGACCGTTTCATTCTCCTCATATTTTTGACACCTTTTGAAGCTCTTCATGTTTTTCACAAGTTCTCAGGCTCTGCATGTTTTCCAACACCGCTTCATGCTCCTCATATTTTTCAGACCGTTTCATGCTTCTCTTATTTTTGACACCTTTTGAAGCTCTTCATATTTTCACACTTTTTCAGGCTCTTCATGTTTTTGAACACCGCTTCGTGCTCCTCCTATTTTTCAGACCGTTTCATGCTCCTAATATTTTTGACACCTTTTGAAGCACTTCATATTTTTCACGCCTTTTCAGGCTCTTCATGTTTGAACACCGCTTCATGCTCCTTCTATTTTTCAGAGAGTTTCATGCTCCTCATGTATTTCACACCTTTTGAAGCTCTTCATATTTTTCACACCTTTTCAGGCTCTTCATGTTTTTCCACACCACTTCATGCTTGTCCTATTTTTCAGCCCGTTTCATGCTCCTCATGTATTTCACACCTTTTGAAGCTCTTCATATTTTTCACACCTTTTCAGGCTCTTCACGTTTTGATCACCGTTTCATGCTCCTCTTATTTTTCAGACCGTTTCATGCTCATCTCATTTTTGACAACTTTTGAAGCTCTTCACATTTTTCACAACTTTTCAGGCTCTTCATATTTTTGAAAACAGTTTCTTGCTCCTCATATTTTTCAGACCGTTTCACCCTCTATATATTTGACACCTTTTTGAAGCTCTTCATATTTTTCACACGTTTTCAGTCTCTTCATGTTTTTCAACACCACTTCAAGCTCCTTCTATTTTTCAGACCGTTTCTTGCTCCTCATATTTTTGACACCTTTGAGGCTCTTCATATATTTCACACTGTTTCAGGCTCTTTATGTTTTCAACACCGCTTCATGCTCCTCCTAATTTTCAGACCGTTTCATTCTCCTCATATTTTTGACACCTTTTGAAGCTCTTCATATTTTTCACACTTTTTCAGGCTCTTCATGTTTTTCAAACCGCTTCATGCTCCTCCTATTTTTCAGACCGTTTCATGCTTCTCCTATTTTTCAGACCGTTTCATGCTCCTCATATTTTTGACGCCTTTTGAAGCTCTTCATATTTTTCACACCTTTTCAGGCTCTTCATGTTTTTCAGCACCACTTCATGCTCCTCCTATTTTTCAGACCGTTTCATGCTCCTCATATTTTTGACACCTTTTGAAGCTCTTCATATTTTTCACACCTTTTCAGGCTCTTCACGTTTTTCAGCACCACTTCATGCTCCTCCTATTTTTCAGACCGTTTCATGCTCCTCATATTCTTGACACCTTTTGAAGCTCTTCATATTTTTCACACCTTTTCAGGCTCTTCATGTTTTTCAACACCGCTTCATGCTCCTACTATTTTTCAGACCCTTTCATGCTCCTCATATTTTTGACACCTTTTTAAGCTCTTCATATTTTTCACACCTTTTCACGCTCTTCATGTTTTTCAACATCGCTTGCTGCTCCTCCTCTTTTTCAGAGCGTTTCATGCTCCTCATAATTTTGACACCTTTGAAGCTCTTCATATTTTTCACACCTTTTCAGGCTCTTCATATTTTTCAACACCACTTCATGCTTCTCCTATTTTTCAGACCATTTAATGCTCCTCATATTTTTGACACTTTTTGAAGCTCTTCATATTTTTCACACTTCTCCAGGCTCTTCATTTTTTTGAACACCGCTTCATGCTCCTCCTATTTTTCAGACCTTTTCATGCTCCTCATGTTTTTGACACCTTTTGAAGCACTTCATATTTTTCACACCTTTTCAGGCTCTTCATGTTTTTCAACAACGCTTCATGCTCCTCCTATTTTTCAGACTGTTTCATGCTCCTCATATGTTTCACACCTTTTGAAGCTCTTCATATTTTTTTTAACACCTTTTCACGCTCCTCCTATATTTCAGACCGTTTCAAGCTCCTCATATTTTTGACACTTTTTGCAGCTCTCCATATTTTTCACACCTTTTCAGGGTCTTCATGTTTTTCTACACCACTTCATGCTCCTCCTATTTTTCAGACCGTTTTATTCTACTCATATGTTTCACACCTTTTTCAAGCTCTTCAGGTTTTTCAACACCACTTCATGCTCCTCCTATTTTTCAGACCGTTTCATGCTCATCTCATTTTTGACACCTTTTGAAGCTCTTCATATTTTTCACAAGTTCTCAGCCTCCTCATGTTTTTAAACACCGCTTCATGCTCCTCCTATTTTTCAGACCGTTTCATGCTCCTCATATTTTTCACACATTTTGAAGCTCTTCCTTTTTTTCACACCTTTTCACGCTCTTCATGTTTTTGAACACCGCTTCATGCTCCTCCTATTTTTCAGACCCTTTCATGCTCCTCATATTTTTGACACCTTTTGAAACTCTTCATATTTTTTACACCTTTTCAGGCTCTTCATATTTTTGAACACCGCTTCATGCTCCTCCAATTTTTCAGGCCGTTTCATGCTCCTCATAATTTTGACACCTTTTGAAGCTCTTCATATGTTTCACAACTTTTCAGGCTCTTCATTTTTTTCAACACCACTTCATGCTCCTCCTATTTTTCAGACGGTTTCATGCTCATCTCATTTTTGACACCTTTTGAAGCTCTTCATATTTTTCACACCTTTTCATGCTCTTCATATTTTTCACACGTTTTCAGGCTCTTCATGTTTTTCAACACCGCTTCATGCTATTTCTATTTTTCAGAGAGTTTCATGCTCCTCATGTATTTCACACCTTTAGAAGCTCTTCATATTTTTCAAAACTTTTCAGGCTCTTCATGTTTTTCCACACCCCTTCATGCTTCTCCTATTTTTCAGCCCGTTTCATGCTCCTCATGTATTTCACACCTTTTGAAGCTCTTCATATTTTTCACACCTTTTCAGGCTCTTCATATTTTTCACACCTTTTCAGGCTCTTCATGTTTTTGAACACCATTTCAGGCTTCTCCTAATTTGCAGACCGTTTCATTCTCCTCATATTTTTGACACCTTTTGAAGCTCTTTATATATTTCACACCTTTTCAGGCTCTTCATTTTTTTCAACACCACTTCATGCTCCTCCTATTTTTCAGACCGTTTCATGCTCATCTCATTTTGACACCTTTTGAAGCTCTTCAAATTTTTCACGTCTTTTGAAGCTCTTCATATTTTTCACAACTTTTCAGGCTCTTTATGATTTTCAACACCGCTTCATGCTCCTCCTTTTTTTCATACCGTTTCATGCTCATCTCATTTTGACACCTTTTGAAGCTCTTCAAATTTTTCACACCTTTTGAAGCTCTTCATATTTTTCATATTTTTGAAGCTCTTCATATTTTCACACGTTTTCAGGCTCTTCATGTTTTTCAACACCGCTTCATGCTATTTATATTTTTCAGAGAGTTTCATGCTCCTCATGTATTTCACACCTTTTGAAGCTCTTCATATTTTTCATATTTTTGAAGCTCTTCATATTTTCACAAGTTTTCAGGCTCTTCATGTTTTTCAACAACGCTTCATGCTATTTCTATTTTTCAGAGAGTTTCATGCTCCTCATGTATTTCACACCTTTTGAAGCTCTTCATATTTTTCAAACCTTTTCAGGCTCTTCATGTTTTTCCACACCCCTTCATGCTTCTCCTATTTTTCAGCCCGTTCAATGCTCCTCATGTATTTCACACCTTTTGAAGCTCTTCATATTTTTCACATCTTTTCAGGCTCTTCATGTTTTTTATCACCGTTTCATGCTCGTCCTATTTTTCAGACCGTTTCATGCTCCTCATATTTTTGACACCTTTTGAAGCTTTTCATATTTTCACACCTTTTCAGGCTCTTCATATTTTTCAACACCGCTTCATGCTTCTCCTATTTTTCATACAGTTTCATGCTCCTCCTAATTTTCAGACTGTTTCATGCACCTCTTATTATTGATACCTTTTGAAGCTCTCATATTTTTCACACCCTTTCAGGCTCTTCATGTTTTTCAACACCGCTTCATGCTTCTCCTATTTTTCAGACAGTTTCATGCTCCTCCAATTTTTCAGACTGTTTCATGCACCTCTTATTATTGACACCTTTTGAAGCTCTCATATTTTTCACACCATTTCAGGCTCTTCATGTTTTTCAACACCGCTTCATGCTCCTCCTATTTTTGCGAGCGTTTCATGCTCCTCATATTTCTGACACCTTTGAAGCTCTTCATGTTTTATCACACGTTTTCAGGCTCTTCATGTTTTTCATCACCGCTTCCCGCTCCTCCTATTTTTGAGACCGTTTCACGCTCCACATATTTTTGAAAACTTTTGGAGCTCTTGATATTTTTCACACCTTTTCAGGCTCTCCATGTTTTTTAACCGCTGCATACTCCTCCTATTTTTCAGACCGTTTCATGCTCCTCATATATTTCACACCTTTTGAAGCTCTTCATATTTTTCACACCTTTTCAGGCTCTTCATTTTTTTCAACACCACTTCATGCTCCTCCTATTTTTCAGATCGTTTCATCCTCATCTCATTTTTGACACCTTTTGAAGCTCTTCATATTTTTCACACCTTTAAAGGCTCTTCATGTTTTTGAACACGGCTTCATGCTCCTCGTCTTTTTCAGACCGTTTCATGCACCTCATATTTTTGACACCTTTTGAAGCTCTTCATATTTTTCACACCTTTTCAGGCTCTTCATATTTTTGAACTCCGCATCATGCTCCTCCTATTTTTCAGACAATTTCCTGCTCTTCATATTTTTGACACCTGTTGAAGCTCTTCATATATTTCACACCTTTTCAGCCTCTTCATTTTTTTCAAAACCGCTTCATGCTCCTCCTATTTTTCACACCGTTTCATGCTCATCTCATTTTTGACACCTTTTGAAGCTCTTCATATATTTCACACCTTTTCAAGCTCTTCATATTTTTCAGACCTTTTCAGGCTCTTCATGTTTTTGAACACGGCTTCTTGCTCCTCCTATTTTTCAGACCGTTTCATGCTCCTCATATTTTTGACACCGTTTGAAGCTCTTCATATTTTTCACACCTTTTCAGGCTCTTCATGTTTGAACACCGCTTCATGCTCCTTCTATTTTTCAGAGAGTTTCATGCTCCTCATGTATTTCACACCTTTTGAAGCTCTTCATATTTTCCACACCTTTTCACGCTCTTCATATTTTTCCACACCACTTCATGCTTCTCCTATTTTTCAGCCCGTTTCAAACTACTCATGTATTTCACACCTTTTGAAGCTCTTCATATTTTTCACACCTTTTCAGGCTCTTCATATTTTGAACACAGCTTCATGCTCCTCCAATTTTTCAGGCCGTTTCATGTTCCTCATAATTTTGACACCTTTTGAAGCTCTTCATATGTTTCACACCTTTTCAG
Source organism: Dama dama (assembly GCF_033118175.1). Taxonomy (NCBI): domain Eukaryota; kingdom Metazoa; phylum Chordata; class Mammalia; order Artiodactyla; family Cervidae; genus Dama; species Dama dama. The sequence continues at coordinate 1,843,396 of NW_026870925.1, read as the reverse complement.
GCTCTTCATTTTGTTCAACACCACTTCATGCTCCTCCTATTTTTCAGACGGTTTCATGCTCATCTCATTTTTTACACCTTTTGAAGCTCTTCATATTTTTCACACCTTTTCAGGCTCTTCATGTTTTTCACACCTTTTCAGGCTCTTCATGTTTTTGAACACCATTTCAGGCTTCTCCTAATTTGCAGACCGTTTCATTCTCCTCATATTTTTGACACCTTTTGAAGCTCTTTATATATTTCACACCTTTTCAGGCTCTTCATTTTTTTCAACACCACTTCATGCTCCTCCTATTTTTCAGACCGTTTCATGCTCATCTCATTTTGACACCTTTTGAAGCTCTTCAAATTTTTCACACCTTTTGAAGCTCTTCATATTTTTCAAACCTTTTCAGGCTCTTCATGTTTTTCCACACCCCTTCATGCTCCTCCTATTTTTCAGACCGTTTCATGCTCATCTCATTTTTGACACCTTTGGAAGCTCTTCATATATTTCACACCTTTTGAAGCTCTTCATATTTTGCACACCTTTCCAGGTTCTTCATATTTTTCAACACCGCTTTTGCTCCACCTATTTTTCAGACAGTTTCATGCTCCTCATATTTTTGACACCTTTTGAAGCTCTTCACATTTTTCACAACTTTTCAGGCTCTTCATATTTTTGAAAACAGTTTCTTGCTCCTCATATTTTTCAGACCGTTTCACCCTCTATATATTTGACACCTTTTTGAAGCTCTTCATATTTTTCACACGTTTTCAGTCTCTTCATGTTTTTCAACACCACTTCAAGCTCCTTCTATTTTTCAGACCGTTTCTTGCTCCTCATATTTTTGACACCTTTGAGGCTCTTCATATATTTCACACTGTTTCAGGCTCTTTATGTTTTCAACACCGCTTCATGCTCCTCCTAATTTTCAGACCGTTTCATTCTCCTCATATTTTTGACACCTTTTGAAGCTCTTCATATTTTTCACACTTTTTCAGGCTCTTCATGTTTTTCAAACCGCTTCATGCTCCTCCTATTTTTCAGACCGTTTCATGCTTCTCCTATTTTTCAGACCGTTTCATGCTCCTCATATTTTTGACGCCTTTTGAAGCTCTTCATATTTTTCACACCTTTTCAGGCTCTTCACGTTTTTCAGCACCACTTCATGCTCCTCCTATTTTTCAGACCGTTTCATGCTTCTCATATTTTTGACCACTTTTGAAGCTCTTCATATTTTTCACACTTTTTCAGGCTCTTCATGTTTTTCAACACCGCTTCATGCTCCTACTATTTTTCAGACCCTTTCATGCTCCTCATATTTTTGACACCTTTTTAAGCTCTTCATATTTTTCACACCTTTTCACGCTCTTCATGTTTTTCAACATCGCTTGCTGCTCCTCCTCTTTTTCAGAGCGTTTCATGCTCCTCATAATTTTTACACCTTTGAAGCTCTTCATATTTTTCACACCTTTTCAGGCTCTTCATATTTTTCAACACCACTTCATGCTTCTCCTATTTTTCAGACCGTTTAATGCTCCTCATATTTTTGACACTTTTTGAAGCTCTTCATATTTTTCACACTTCTCCAGGCTCTTCATTTTTTTGAACACCGCTTCATGCTCCTCCTATTTTTCAGACCTTTTCATGCTCCTCATGTTTTTGACACCTTTTGAAGCACTTCATATTTTTCACACCTTTTCAGGCTCTTCATGTTTTTCAACAACGCTTCATGCTCCTCCTATTTTTCAGACCGTTTCATGCTCCTCATATGTTTCACACCTTTTGAAGCTCTTCATATTTTTTTTAACACCTTTTCACGCTCCTCCTATATTTCAGACCGTTTCAAGCTCCTCATATTTTTGACACTTTTTGCAGCTCTCCCTATTTTTCACACCTTTTCAGGGTCTTCATGTTTTTCTACACCACTTCATGCTCCTCCTATTTTTCAGACCGTTTTATTCTACTCATATGTTTCACACCTTTTTCAAGCTCTTCATGTTTTTCAACACCACTTCATGCTCCTCCTAATTATCAGACCGTTTCATTCTCCTCATATTTTTGACACCATTTGAAGCTGTTCATCTTTTTCACACCTTTTCAGGCTCTTCATGTTTTTTAACACCTTTTCATGCTCCTGCTATATTTCAGACCGTTTCATGCTCCTTATATTTTTGACACCTTTTGAAGCTCTTCATATTTTTCATACGTTTTCAGGCTCTTCATATTTTTCAACACCGCTTCATGCTCCTCCTATTTTTCAGACCGTATCATGCTCCTCATATGTTTCACACCTTTTTAAGCCTCTTCATATTTTACAACAACACTTCCTGCTCCTCCTATGTTTCAGACCGTTTCATGCTCCTCATATTTTTGACACAGTTTGAAGCTCTTCACATTGTTCACACCTTTTGAGGCTCTTCATGTTTTTGAAAACAGTTTCTTGCTCCTCATATTTTTCAGACCGTTTCACCCTCTATATATTTGACACCTTTTTGAAGCTCTTCATATTTTTCACACCTTTTGAGGCTCTTCATGTTTTTGAAAACAGTTTCTTGCTCCTCATATTTTTCAGACCGTTTCACCCTCTATATATTTGACACCTTTTTGAAGCTCTTCATAATTTTCACACCTTTTGAGGCTCTTCATGTTTTTGAAAACAGTTTCTTGCTCCTCATATTTTTCAGACCGTTTCACCCTCTATATATTTGACACCTTTTTGAAGCTCTTCATATTTTTCACACCTTTTCAGGCTCTTCATGTTTTTCAACAATGCTTCATGCTCCTCCTATTTTTCAGACCGTTTCATGCTCCTCATATGTTTCACACCTTTTGAAGCTCTTCATATTTTTTTAACACCTTTTCACGCTCCTCCTATATTTCAGACCGTTTCAAGCTCCTCATATTTTTGACACTTTTTGTAGCTCTTCATATTTTTCACACCTTTTCAGGGTCTTCATGTTTTTCTACACCACTTCATGCTCCTCCTATTTTTCAGACCGTTTTATTCTACTCATATGTTTCACAACTTTTTCAAGATCTTCATGTTTTTCAACACCACTTCATGCTCCTCCTAATTATCAGACCGTTTCATTCTCCTCATATTTTTGACACCATTTGAAGCTTTTCATATTTTTCACACCTTTTCAGGCTCTTCATGTTTTTTAACAACTTTTCATGCTCCTGCTATATTTCAGACCGTTTCATGCTCCTTATATTTTTGACACCTTTTGAAGCTCTTCATATTTTTCACACGTTTTCATGCTCTTCATATTTTTTAACACCGCTTCATGCTCCTCCTATTTATCAGACCGTATCATGCTCCTCATATGTTTCACACCTTTTTCAGGCTCTTCATGTTTTTCAACAACACTTCATGCTCCTCCTATGTTTCAGACCATTTCATGCTCCTCATATTTTTGACATAGTTTGAAGCTCTTCACATTGTTCACACCTTTTGATGCTCTTCATGTTTTTGAAAACAGTTTCTTGCTCCTCATATTTTTCAGACCGTTTCACCCTCTATATATTTGACACCTTTATGAAGCTCTTCATATTTTTCACACCTTTTCAAGCTCTTCATATTTTTCAACACCACTTCATGCTCCTCCTATTTTTCAGACCGTTTCATGCTCCTCATATTTTTACACCTTTTGAAGGTCTTCATTTTTTTCACACCTTTTCTGGCTCTTCATGTTTTTGAACACAGCTTCATGCTCCTCCTATTTTTCAGACCGTTTCATGCTCCTCATATTTTTGACAACTTTGGAAGCTCTTCATATTTTTCACACCTTTTCAGGCTCTTCATGTTTTCAACACCGTTGCATGATCCTCCTATTTTTCAGACCGTATCATGCTCCTCATATACGTGACACATTTTTAAGCTCTTCATATATTTCACACATTTTCAGGCTATTCATGTTTTTCAACACCGCTTCATGCTCCTTGTATTTTTAAGACCGTTTCATGCTCCTCATATTTTTGACACCTTTTTAACCTCTTCATATTTCTCACACATTTTCAGGCTCTTCATGTTTTTCAACAACGCTTCATGCACCTCCTATTTTTCAGACCGTTTCATGCTCATCTCATTTTTGACACCTTTTTAAGCTTTTAATATTTTTCACACCTTTTCAGGCTCTTCATGATTTTGAACACCGCTTCATGCTAATCCTATTTTTCAAACCATATCATGCTCCTCATATTTTTCACACCATTTTAAGCTCTTCATATTTTTCACACCTTTTCAGGCTCTTCATGTTTTTGAACACCGCTTCATGCTCCTCCTATTTTTCAGACCGTTTCATGCTCCTCATATTTCACACGTTTTGAAGCTCTTCATATTTTTCACACCTTTTCAGGCTCTTCATGTTTTTGAACACCGCTTCATGCTAATCCCATTTTTCAAACCATATCATGCTCCTCATATTTTTCACAACTTTTTAAGCTCTTCATATTTTTCACACCTTTTCAGGCTCTTCATGTTTTTGAACACTACTTCATGCTCCTTCTATTTTTCAGAGAGTTTCATGCTCCTCATGTGTTACACACCTTTTGAAGCTCTTCATATTTTTCACACCTTTACAGGCTCTTCATGTTTTTCCACACCACTTCATGCTGCTCCTATGTTTCAGCTCGTTTCATGCTCCTCATGAATTTCACACCTTTTGAAGCTCTTCATATTTTTCACACCTTTTCAGGCTCTTCATGTTTTTGATCACCGTTTCATGCTCCTCCTATTTTTCAGACCGTTTCATGCTCCTCATATTTTTGACACCTTTTGAAGCTCTTCATATTTTTCACACCTTTTCAGGCTCTTCATGTTTTTGAACACCGCCTCATGCTCCTCCTATTTTTCAGACCTTTTAATGCTCCTCATATTTTTGACACATTTTGAAGCTCTTCATATTTTTCACACCTTTTCAGGCTCTTCATGTTATTGAACACCGCCTCATGCTCCTCCTATTTTTCAGACCGTTTCATGCTCCTCATATTTTTGACACATTTTGAAGCTCTTCATATTTTTCACACCTTTTGAAGCTCTTCAGGTTTTTCAACACCACTTCATGCTCCTCCTATTTTTCAGACCGTTTCATGCTCCTCATATTTTTGACACATTTTGAAGCTCTTCATATTTTTCACACATTTACAGGCTCTTCATGTTATTGAACACCGCTTCATGCTCCGCCTATTTTTCAGACCGTTTCATGCTCCTCATATTTTTGACACCTTTTGAAGGTCTTCATTTTTTTCACACTTTTTCAGGCTCTTCATGTTTTGAACACAACTTCATGCTCCTCCTATTTTTCAGACCGTTTCATACTCCTCATATTTTTCACACCTTTTGAAGCTCTTCATATTTTTCACACCTTTTCAGGCTCTTCATGTTTTTGAACACAGCTTCATGCTCCTCCTATTTTTCAGACCGTTTCATGCTCCTCATATTTTTGACAACTTTGGAAGCTCTTCATATTTTTCACACCTTTTCAAGCTCTTCATATTTTTCAACACCACTTCATGCTCCTCCTATTTTTCAGACCGTTTCATGCTCCTCATATTTTTACACCTTTTGAAGGTCTTCATTTTTTTCACACCTTTTCTGGCTCTTCATGTTTTTGAACACAGCTTCATGCTCCTCCTATTTTTCAGACCGTTTCATGCTCCTCATATTTTTGACAACTTTGGAAGCTCTTCATATTTTTCACACCTTTTCAGGCTCTTCATGTTTTCAACACCGTTGCATGATCCTCCTATTTTTCAGACCGTTTCATGCTCCTCATATACGTGACACATTTTTAAGCTCTTCATATATTTCACACATTTTCAGGCTATTCATGTTTTTCAACACCGCTTCATGCTCCTTGTATTTTTAAGACCGTTTCATGCTCCTCATATTTTTGACACCTTTTTAACCTCTTCATATTTCTCACACATTTTCAGGCTCTTCATGTTTTTCAACAACGCTTCATGCACCTCCTATTTTTCAGACCGTTTCATGCTCATCTCATTTTTGACACCTTTTTAAGCTTTTAATATTTTTCACACCTTTTCAGGCTCTTCATGATTTTGAACACTGCTTCATGCTAATCCTATTTTTCAAACCATATCATGCTCCTCATATTTTTCACACCATTTTAAGCTCTTCATATTTTTCACACCTTTTCAGGCTCTTCATGTTTTTGAACACCGCTTCATGCTCCTCCTATTTTTCAGACCGTTTCATGCTCCTCATATTTCACACGTTTTGAAGCTCTTCATATTTTTCACACCTTTTCAGGCTCTTCATGTTTTTGAACACCGCTTCATGCTAATCCCATTTTTCAAACCATATCATGCTCCTCATATTTTTCACAACTTTTTAAGCTCTTCATATTTTTCACACCTTTTCAGGCTCTTCATGTTTTTGAACACTACCTCATGCTCCTTCTATTTTTCAGAGAGTTTCATGCTCCTCATGTATTACACACCTTTTGAAGCTCTTCATATTTTTCACACCTTTACAGGCTCTTCATGTTTTTCCACACCACTTCATGCTGCTCATATGTTTCAGCTCGTTTCATGCTCCTCATGAATTTCACACCTTTTGAAGCTCTTCATATTTTTCACACCTTTTCAGGCTCTTCATGTTTTTGATCACCGTTTCATGCTCCTCCTATTTTTCAGACCGTTTCATGCTCCTCATATTTTTGACACCTTTTGAAGCTCTTCATATTTTTCACACCTTTTCAGGCTCTTCATGTTTTTGAACACCGCCTCATGCTCCTCCTATTTTTCAGACCTTTTAATGCTCCTCATATTTTTGACACATTTTGAAGCTCTTCATATTTTTCACACCTTTTCAGGCTCTTCATGTTATTGAACACCGCCTCATGCTCCTCCTATTTTTCAGACCGTTTCATGCTCCTCATATTTTTGACACATTTTGAAGCTCTTCATATTTTTCACACCTTTTGAAGCTCTTCAGGTTTTTCAACACCACTTCATGCTCCTCCTATTTTTCAGACCGTTTCATGCTCCTCATATTTTTGACACATTTTGAAGCTCTTCATATTTTTCACACATTTACAGGCTCTTCATGTTATTGAACACCGCTTCATGCTCCGCCTATTTTTCAGACCGTTTCATGCTCCTCATATTTTTGACACCTTTTGAAGGTCTTCATTTTTTTCACACTTTTTCAGGCTCTTCATGTTTTGAACACAACTTCATGCTCCTCCTATTTTTCAGACCGTTTCATACTCCTCATATTTTTCACACCTTTTGAAGCTCTTCATATTTTTCACACCTTTTCAGGCTCTTCATGTTTTTGAACACAGCTTCATGCTCCTCCTATTTTTCAGAACGTTTCATGCTCCTCATATTTTTGACAACTTTGGAAGCTCTTCGTATTTTTTACAACTTTTCAGGCTCTTCAAGTTGTTCAACACCGTTGCATGATCCTCCTATTTTTCAGACCGTTTCATGCTCCTCATATACTTGACACATTTTTAAGCTCTTCATATATTTCACACATTTTCAGGCTATTCATGTTTTTCAACACCGCTTCATGCTCCTTGTATTTGTAAGACCGTTTCATGCTCCTCATACTTTTGACACCTTTTTAAGCTCTTCATATTTCTCACACATTTTCAGGCTCTTCATGTTTTTCAACAACGCTTCATGCACCTCCTATTTTTCAGACCGTTTCATGCTCATCTCATTTTTGACACCTTTTGAAGCTTTTCATATTTTTCACACCTTTTCAGGCTCTTCATGTTTTTGAACACCGCTTCATGCTAATCCTATTTTTCAAAACATATCATGCTCCTCATATTTTTCACACCATTTTAAGCTCTTCATATTTTTCACACCTTTTCAGGCTCTTCATGTTTTTGAACACTACTTCATGCTCCTAATATTTTTTAAGAGAGTTTCATGCTCCTCATGTATTACACACCTTTTGAAGCTCTTCATATTTTTCACACCTTTACAGGCTCTTCACGTTTTTCCACACCACTTCATGCTACTCCTATTTTTCAGTTCGTTTCATGCTCCTCATGAATTTCACACCTTTTGAAGCTCTTCATATTTTTCACACGTTTTCAGCCTCTTCATGTTTTTGATCACCGTTTCATGCTCCTCCTATTTTTCAGCTCGTTTCATGCTCCTCATATTTTTGACACCTTTTGAAGCTCTTCATATTTTTCACACCTTTTCAGGCTCTTCATGTTTTTGAACACCGCCTCATGCTCTGCCTATTTTTCAGACCGTTTCATGCTCCTCATATTTTTGACACATTTTGAAGCTCTTCATATTTTTCACACCTTTTCAGGCTCTTCATGTTTTTCAACACCACTTCATGCTCCTCCTATTTTTCAGACCGTTTCATGCTCCTCATATTTTTACACCTTTTGAATTTCTTCATTTTTTTCACACCTTTTCAGGCTCTTCATGTTTTTCAACACCGTTGCCTGATCCTCCTATTTTTCAGACCGTTTCATGCTCCTCATATACTTGACACATTTTTAAGCTCTTCATACATTTCACACATTTTCAGGCTATTCATGTTTTTCAACACCGCTTCATGCTCCTTGTATTTTTAAGACCGTTTCATGCTCCTCATATTTTTGACACCTTTTGAAGCTCTTCATATTTTTCACATCTTTTGAAGCTCTTTATATTTTTCACACATTTTCAGGCTCTTCATGTATTTCAACACCCCTTGTTGCTCCTCCGATTTTTTAGACCGTTTCATGCTCCTCATATCTTTGACACCTTTTGAAGTTCTTCATATTTCTGACACCTCGTCAGTCTCTTCATGTTTTTCAACACCGTTTCTTGCTCCTCCTATTTTTCAGACCGTTTCATGCTCCTCATGTATTTCACACCTTTTGAAGCTCTTCATATTTTGCACGCGTTTTCAGGCTCTTCATGTTTTTTCACAACCAATTCATGCTCCTCCTATTTTTCAGACCGTATCATGCTCCTCTTTATTTTCACACCTTTTAAAGCTCTTCATATATTTCACACCATTTCAGGCTCTTCATTATTTTCAACACCACTTCATGCTCCTCCCACATTTCAGACCGTTTTACACTCATCTCATTTTTGACACCTTTTGAAGCTCTTCATATTTTTCACACCTTTTGAAGCTCTTCATTTTTTTCACACGTTTTCAGGCTCTTCATGTTTTTCAACACCACTTCATGCTCCTCCTATTTTGCAGACCGTTTCATGCTCCTCATATTTTTGACACCTTTTGACGCTCTTCATATTTTTCCCACCTTTTCAGGCTCTTCATGTTTTTGAACACCGCTTCATGCTCCTCCTATTTTTCAGACCGTTTCATGCTCCTCATATTTTTGACAGCTTTGGAAGCTATTCATATTTTTCACACCTTTTCAGGCTCTTCATGTTTTTCAACACCGTTGCATGATCCTCCTATTTTTCAGACCGTTTCATGCTCCTCATATACTTGACACATTTTTAAGCTCTTCATATATTTCACACATTTTCAGGCTATTCATGTTTTTCAACACCGCTTCATGCTCCTTGTATTTTTAAGACCGTTTCATGCTCCTCATATTTTTGACACCTTTTGAAGCTCTTCATATTTTTCACACATTTTCTGGCTCTTCATGTTTCTCAACAACTCTTCATGCACCTCCAATTTTTCAGACCGTTTCATGCTCCTCATATTTCACACGTTTTGAAGCTCTTCATATTTTTCACACCTTTTCAGGCTCTTCATGTTTTTGAACACCGCTTCATGCTAATCCCATTTTTCAAACCATATCATGCTCCTCATATTTTTCACAACTTTTTAAGCTCTTCATATTTTTCACACCTTTTCAGGCTCTTCATGTTTTTGAACACTACCTCATGCTCCTTCTATTTTTCAGAGAGTTTCATGCTCCTCATGTATTACACACCTTTTGAAGCTCTTCATATTTTTCACACCTTTACAGGCTCTTCATGTTTTTCCACACCACTTCATGCTGCTCATATGTTTCAGCTCGTTTCATGCTCCTCATGAATTTCACACCTTTTGAAGCTCTTCATATTTTTCACACCTTTTCAGGCTCTTCATGTTTTTGATCACCGTTTCATGCTCCTCCTATTTTTCAGACCGTTTCATGCTCCTCATATTTTTGACACCTTTTGAAGCTCTTCATATTTTTCACACCTTTTCAGGCTCTTCATGTTTTTGAACACCGCCTCATGCTCCTCCTATTTTTCAGACCTTTTAATGCTCCTCATATTTTTGACACATTTTCAAGCTCTTCATATTTTTCACACCTTTTCAGGCTCTTCATGTTATTGAACACCGCCTCATGCTCCTCCTATTTTTCAGACCGTTTCATGCTCCTCATATTTTTGACACATTTTGAAGCTCTTCATATTTTTCACACCTTTTGAAGCTCTTCAGGTTTTTCAACACCACTTCATGCTCCTCCTATTTTTCAGACCGTTTCATGCTCCTCATATTTTTGACACATTTTGAAGCTCTTCATATTTTTCACACATTTACAGGCTCTTCATGTTATTGAACACCGCTTCATGCTCCGCCTATTTTTCAGACCGTTTCATGCTCCTCATATTTTTGACACCTTTTGAAGGTCTTCATTTTTTTCACACTTTTTCAGGCTCTTCATGTTTTGAACACAACTTCATGCTCCTCCTATTTTTCAGACCGTTTCATACTCCTCATATTTTTCACACCTTTTGAAGCTCTTCATATTTTTCACACCTTTTCAGGCTCTTCATGTTTTTGAACACAGCTTCATGCTCCTCCTATTTTTCAGAACGTTTCATGCTCCTCATATTTTTGACAACTTTGGAAGCTCTTCGTATTTTTTACAACTTTTCAGGCTCTTCAAGTTGTTCAACACCGTTGCATGATCCTCCTATTTTTCAGACCGTTTCATGCTCCTCATATACTTGACACATTTTTAAGCTCTTCATATATTTCACACATTTTCAGGCTATTCATGTTTTTCAACACCGCTTCATGCTCCTTGTATTTGTAAGACCGTTTCATGCTCCTCATACTTTTGACACCTTTTTAAGCTCTTCATATTTCTCACACATTTTCAGGCTCTTCATGTTTTTCAACAACGCTTCATGCACCTCCTATTTTTCAGACCGTTTCATGCTCATCTCATTTTTGACACCTTTTGAAGCTTTTCATATTTTTCACACCTTTTCAGGCTCTTCATGTTTTTGAACACCGCTTCATGCTAATCCTATTTTTCAAAACATATCATGCTCCTCATATTTTTCACACCATTTTAAGCTCTTCATATTTTTCACACCTTTTCAGGCTCTTCATGTTTTTGAACACTACTTCATGCTCCTAATATTTTTTAAGAGAGTTTCATGCTCCTCATGTATTACACACCTTTTGAAGCTCTTCATATTTTTCACACCTTTACAGGCTCTTCACGTTTTTCCACACCACTTCATGCTACTCCTATTTTTCAGTTCGTTTCATGCTCCTCATGAATTTCACACCTTTTGAAGCTCTTCATATTTTTCACACGTTTTCAGCCTCTTCATGTTTTTGATCACCGTTTCATGCTCCTCCTATTTTTCAGCTCGTTTCATGCTCCTCATATTTTTGACACCTTTTGAAGCTCTTCATATTTTTCACACCTTTTCAGGCTCTTCATGTTTTTGAACACCGCCTCATGCTCTGCCTATTTTTCAGACCGTTTCATGCTCCTCATATTTTTGACACATTTTGAAGCTCTTCATATTTTTCACACCTTTTCAGGCTCTTCATGTTTTTCAACACCACTTCATGCTCCTCCTATTTTTCAGACCGTTTCATGCTCCTCATATTTTTACACCTTTTGAATTTCTTCATTTTTTTCACACCTTTTCAGGCTCTTCATGTTTTTCAACACCGTTGCCTGATCCTCCTATTTTTCAGACCGTTTCATGCTCCTCATATACTTGACACATTTTTAAGCTCTTCATACATTTCACACATTTTCAGGCTATTCATGTTTTTCAACACCGCTTCATGCTCCTTGTATTTTTAAGACCGTTTCATGCTCCTCATATTTTTGACACCTTTTGAAGCTCTTCATATTTTTCACATCTTTTGAAGCTCTTTATATTTTTCACACATTTTCAGGCTCTTCATGTATTTCAACACCCCTTGTTGCTCCTCCGTTTTTTTAGACCGTTTCATGCTCCTCATATCTTTGACACCTTTTGAAGTTCTTCATATTTCTGACACCTCGTCAGTCTCTTCATGTTTTTCAACACCGTTTCTTGCTCCTCCTATTTTTCAGACCGTTTCATGCTCCTCATGTATTTCACACCTTTTGAAGCTCTTCATATTTTGCACGCGTTTTCAGGCTCTTCATGTTTTTTCACAACCAATTCATGCTCCTCCTATTTTTCAGACCGTATCATGCTCCTCTTTATTTTCACACCTTTTGAAGCTCTTCATATATTTCACACCATTTCAGGCTCTTCATTATTTTCAACACCACTTCATGCTCCTCCCACATTTCAGACCGTTTTACACTCATCTCATTTTTGACACCTTTTGAAGCTCTTCATATTTTTCACACCTTTTGAAGCTCTTCATTTTTTTCACACGTTTTCAGGCTCTTCATGTTTTTCAACACCACTTCATGCTCCTCCTATTTTGCAGACCGTTTCATGCTCCTCATATTTTTGACACCTTTTGACGCTCTTCATATTTTTCCCACCTTTTCAGGCTCTTCATGTTTTTGAACACCGCTTCATGCTCCTCCTATTTTTCAGACCGTTTCATGCTCCTCATATTTTTGACAGCTTTGGAAGCTATTCATATTTTTCACACCTTTTCAGGCTCTTCATGTTTTTCAACACCGTTGCATGATCCTCCTATTTTTCAGACCGTTTCATGCTCCTCATATACTTGACACATTTTTAAGCTCTTCATATATTTCACACATTTTCAGGCTATTCATGTTTTTCAACACCGCTTCATGCTCCTTGTATTTTTAAGACCGTTTCATGCTCCTCATATTTTTGACACCTTTTGAAGCTCTTCATATTTTTCACACATTTTCTGGCTCTTCATGTTTCTCAACAACTCTTCATGCACCTCCAATTTTTCAGACCGTTTCATGCTCATCTCATTTTTGACACTTTTTGAAGCTCTTCATATTTTTCACACCTTTTCAGGCTCTTCATGTTTTTGAACACCGCTTCATGCTCCTCCTATTTTTAAGACCGTTTCATGCTCCTCATATTTTTGACACATTTTGAAGCTCTTCATATTTCTCACACCTTTTCAGGCTCTTCATGGTTTTCAACAACGCTTCATGCACCTCCTATTTTTCAGAACGTTTCATGCTCATCTCATTTTTGACACCTTTTGAAGCTTTTCATATTTTTCACACCTTTGTAGGCTCTTCATGTTTTTGAACACCACTTCATGCTAATCCTATTTTTCAAACCATATCATGCTCCTCATATTTTTCACACCTTTTTAAGCTCTTCATATTTTTCACACCTTTTCAGGCTCTTCATGTTTTTGAACACTACTTCATGCTCCTTCTATTTTTCAGAGAGTTTCATGCTCCTCATGTATTACACACCTTTTGAAGCTCCTCATATTTTTCACACCTTTACAGGCTCTTCATGTTTTTCCACACCACTTCATGCTTCTCCTATTTTTCAGCTCATTTCATGCTCCTCATGAATTTCACACCTTTTGAAGCTCTTCATATTTTTCACACTTTTTCAGGCTCTTCATGTATTTGATCACCGTTTCATGCTCCTCCTATTTTTCAGACCGTTTCATGCTCCTCATATTTTTGACACCTTTTGAAGCTCTTCATATTTTTCACACCTTTTCAGGCTCTTCATGTTTTGAACACCGCCTCATGCTCCTCGTATTTTTCAGACCATTTCATGCTCCTCATATTTTTGACACATTTTGAAGCTCTTCATATTTTTCACACCTTTTCAGGCTCTTCATGTTTTTGGACACCACTTCATTCTCCTCCTGTTTTTCAGACCGTTTCCTGCTCTTCAAATTTTTACACCTTTTGAAGCTCTTCATATTTTTCACACATTTATAGGCTCTTCATGATTTTGAAAACAGCTTCATTCTCCTCCTATTTTTCAGACCTTTTCATGCTCCTCAAATTGTGACACCTTTTGAAGCTCTTCATATTTTTCACACCTTTTCAGGCTCTTATTGTTTTTCAACACCGTTTCATCATCCTCCTATTTTTCAGACCGTTTCATGCTCCTCATATATTTGACACATTTTTAAGCTCTTCATATATTTCACACATTTTCAGGCTATTCATGTTTTTCAACACCGCTTCATGCTCCTCCTATTTTTCAGACCGTTTCATGCTAATCATATTTTTGACACCTGTTGAAGCTCTTCATATTTCTCACACATTTTCAGGCTATTCATGTTTTTCAACACCGCTTCATGCTCCTCCTATTTTTCAGACAGTTTCATGCTCCTCATATTTTTGACACCTTTTGAAGCTCTTCATATTTTTCACATCTTTTGAAGCTCTTTATATTTTTCACACATTTTCAGGCTCTTCATGTATTTCAACACCCTTTGTTGCTCCTCCGATTTTTCAGACCGTTTCATGCTCCTGATATCTTTGACACCTTTTGAAGTTCTTCATATTTCTGACACCTCGTCAGTCTCTTCATGTTTTTCAACACCGTTTCTTGCTCCTCCTATTTTTCAGACCGTTTCATGCTCCTCATGTATTTCACACCTTTTGAAGCTCTTCATATTTTGCACGCGTTTTCAGGCTCTTCATGTTTTTTCACAACCAATTCATGCTCCTCCTATTTTTCAGACCGTATCATGCTCCTCTTTATTTTCACACCTTTTGAAGCTCTTCATATATTTCACACCTTTTCAGGCTCTTCATTATTTTCAACACCACTTCATGCTCCTCCCACATTTCAGACCGTTTTACACTCATCTCATTTTTGACACCTTTTGAAGCTCTTCATATTTTTCACACCTTTTGAAGCTCTTCATTTTTTTCACACGTTTTCAGGCTCTTCATGTTTTTCAACACCACTTCATGCTCCTCCTATTTTGCAGACCGTTTCAGGCTCCTCATATTTTTGACACCTTTTGAAGCTCTTCATATTTTTCCCACCTTTTCAGGCTCTTCATGTTTTTGAACACCGCTTCATGCTCCTCCTATTTTTCAGACCGTTTGATGCTCCTCATATTTTTGACACCTTTTGAAGCTTTTCATATTTTTCACACCTTTTGAAGCTCTTCATATTTATCAAACCTTTTGAAGCTCTTCATATTTTTCACCCCTTTTCAGACTCTGCATGTTTTTGAACACCGCTTCATGCTCCTCCTATTTTTGAGACCGTTTCATGCTCCTCATGTATTTCACACCTTTTGAAGCTCTTCATATTTGTCACACCTTTTCAGGCTCCTCATGTTTTTCAACACTGCTTCATGCTCCTCCTATTTTTCAGACCGTTTCATGCTCCTCATATTTTTCACACCTTTTGAAGCTGTTCATATATTTCACACCTTTCCAGGCTCTTCATATTTTGAACACTGGTTCATGCTCCTCCTATTTTTCAGACCGTATCATGCTCCTCATATTTTTCACACCTTTTGGAGCTCTTCATATTTTTCACACCTTTTCAGGCTCTTCATGTTTTTCGACACTGGTTCATGCTCCTCATATTTTTCAGACCGTTTCATGCTTCTCATATTTTTCACACCTTTTGAAGCTCTTCATATATTTCACACCTGTTCAGGCTCTTCATTTTTTTCAACACTACATCATGCTCCTCCTATTTTTCAGACCGTTTCATGTTCATCTCATTTTTGACACCTTCTGAAGCTCTTCATATTTTTCACACCTTTTGAAGCTCTTCATATTTTTCACAAGATTTCAGTCTCAGCATGTTTTTGAACACCGCTTCATGCTCCTCCTATTTTCAGACCGTTTCATGCTCCTCATGTATTTCACACCTTTTGAAGCTCTTCATATTTGTCACAACTTTTCAGGCTCCTCATGTTTTTCAACACCGCTTCATGCTCCTCCTATTTTTCAGACCGTTTCATGCTCCTCATATTTTTCACACCTTTTGAAGCTCTTCATATTTTTAACACCTTTTCAGGCTCTTCATGTTTTTGAACACCGCTTCATGCTCCTCCTAATTTTTAAACCGTTTAATGCTCCTCATGTATTTCACACCTTTTGAAGCTCTTCATATTTTTCACACCTTTTCAGGCTCTTCATGTGTTTGAACACCATTTCATGCTCCTCCTATTTTTCAGACCGTTTCATGCTCCTCATATTTTTGACACCTTTTGAAGCTCTTCATATTTCTCACACCTTTTCAGGCTCTTCATGTTTTTGAACACGGCTTCATGCTCCTCCTATTTTTCAGACCGTTTCATGCTCATCTCATTTTTGACACCTTTTGAAGCTCTTCATATTTTTCAAACCTTTTGAAGCTCTTCATAATTTTCACACCTTTTCAGACTCTGCATGTTTTTGAACACCGCTTCATGCTCCTCCTATTTTTCAGATCGTTTCATGCTCCTCATGTATTTCACACCTTTTGAAGCTCTTCATATTTGTCACACCTTTTCAGGCTCTTCATGTTTTTCAACACCGCTTCATGCTCCTCCTATTTTTCAGACCGTTTCATGATCCTCATATTTTTCACACTTTTTGAAGCTCTTCATATTTTTCACACATTTTAAGGCTCTTCATGTTTTTCAACATCGCTTCATGCTCCTCCAATTTTTCAGACCGTTTCAAGCTTCTCATGTATTTCACACCTTTTGAAGCTCGTCATATTTTGCACACGTTTTCCGGCTCTTCATGTTTTTTCACAACCACTTCATGCTCCTCCTATTTTTCAGACCGTATCATGCTCCTCATATTTTTCACACCTTTTCAGGCTCTTCATTATTTTCAACACAACTTCATGCTCCTCCCATTTTTCAGACCGTTTTTTACTCATCTCATTTTTGACACCTTTTGAAGCTGTTCATATTTTTCACACCTTTTGAAGCTCTTCATGTTTTTGAACACCGTTTCATGCTCCTCCTATTTTTCAGACCGTTTCATGCTCCTCATATATTTCACAACTTTTGAAGCTCTTCATATATTTCACACCTTTTCAGGAACTTCATGTTTTTCAACACCTCTTCATGATCCTCCTATTTTTAAGACCGTTTCATATTCCTCATATTTTTGACACCTTTTTAGACTCTTCATGTTTTTTACACCTTTTCAGGCTC
The DNA here is from genome assembly GCF_033118175.1 of Dama dama. Classification (NCBI taxonomy): domain Eukaryota; kingdom Metazoa; phylum Chordata; class Mammalia; order Artiodactyla; family Cervidae; genus Dama; species Dama dama. The sequence continues at coordinate 1,826,151 of NW_026870925.1, read as the reverse complement.
TTCATGTTTTTCAACACCGCTTCATGCTCCTCCTATTTTTCAGACCGTGTCATGCTCCTCCTATTTTTGACACATTTTGAAGCTCTTCATATATTTCACGCCTTTTGAATCTCTTCATATTTTTCAAACCTTTACAGGCTCTTCATGTATTTCAACACCGCTTCATGCTCCTCCTATTTTTCAGACCGTGTCTTTCTCCTCTTATTTTTGACAAATTTTGAAGCTCTTCATATTTTTCACACCTTTTGAAGCTCTTCATATTTTTCAAACCTTTACAGGCTCTTCATGTATTTCAACACCGCTTCATGCTCCTCCTATTTTTCAGACAATTTCATGCTCGTCATATTTTTCAAACCTTTTAAAGCTCTTCATAATTTTCACACCTATTCATGCTCTTCATTTTTTACACACAGTTTCATGCTCCTCCTATTTTTCAGACCGTTTCATGCTCCTCATATTTTTCACACCTTTTGAAACTCTTCATATTTTTCACACTTTTTGAAGCTCTTCATATTTTTCACAGTTTTCAGGCTCTTCATGCTTCTGAACACCGCTTCATGCTCCACCTATTTTTCAGACCGTTTCATGCTCTTCATATTTTTCACACCTTTTCAGGCTCTTCATATTTTTGAACACCTCTTCATGCTACTCCTATTTTTGATACCTTTTGAAGCTCTTCATATTTTTCACACCTTTTCAGGCTCTTCATGTTTTTCAACACGGCTTCATGCTACTCCTATTTTTCATACCTTTTGAAGCTCCTCATATTCTTCAAACCATTTCATGCTCTTCTTTTTTTTCATCACCGCTTCATGCTCCTCCTATTTTTCAGACCGTTTCATGCTCTTCCTATTTTGAGACCGTTTCATGCTCCTCATATTTTTCACACCTTTAGAAGCTCTTCTTATTTTTCTCACCTTTTCAGGCTCTTCATGTTTTTCAACACCGCTTCATGATCCTCCTAATTTTCTGACAGTTTCATGCTCCTCATATTTTTCATCCTTTTTGAAGCTCTTCATATTTTTCACACCTTTAGAAGCTCTTCGTATTTTTCTCACCTTTTCAGGTTCTTCATGTTTTTGAACACCACTTCATGCTCCTCCGATTTTTCAGACCATTTCATGCTCCTCATATTTTTGACACGTTTTGAAGCTCCTCATAAGTTTCACACATTTTGAAGGTCTTCATATATTTCACACCATTTCAGGATCTTCATGTGTTTCAACACCACTTCATGCTCCTTCTATTTTTCAGACCGTTTCATGCTCCTCATAATTTTGACACCTTTTGAAGCTCTTTATATTTTTCACACCTTTTCAAGCTCTTCATGTTTTTCAACACCACTTCATGCTCCTCCAATTTTTCAGGCCGTTTCAGGCTCCTCATATTTTTGACACCTTTAGAAGCTCTTCATATTTTTCACACCTTTTCAGGCCCTTCATTTTTTTCAACACCTCTTCATGCTCCTCGTATTTTTCAACACCACTTCATGCTCCTCCTATTTTTCAGACCGTTTCATGCTCCTCATAATTTTGACACTTTTTGAAGCTCCTCATATTTTTCACACGTTTTGAAGGTGTTCATATATTTCACACCATTTCAGGCTCTTCATGTTTTTCAACACCACTTCATGCACCTCCTATTTTTCAGACCGTTTCATGCTCATCTAATTTTTGACAACTTTTGAAGCTCTTCATATTTTTCACACCTTTTCAGGCTCTTCATTTTTTTCAACACCTCTTCATGCTCCTCGTATTTTTCAACACTGCTTCATGCTCCTCCTATTTTTCAGACCGTTTCATGCTCCTCATAATTTTGACACTTTTTGAAGCTCCTCATATTTTTCACACGTTTTGAAGGTCTTCATATATTTCACACCATTTCAGACTCTTCATGTTTTTCAACACCACTTCATGCTCCTCCTATTTTTCAGACCGTTTCATGCTCATCTAATTTTTGACAACTTTTGAAGCTCTTCATATTTTTCACATTTTTGAAGCTCTTCATATTTCTCACACCTTTTCAGGCTCTTCATGTTTTTCAACACTGATTCATGCTCCTCCTATTTTTCAGACCGTTTCATGCTCATCTCTTTTTTGACACCTTTTGAAGCTGTTCATACTTTTCACACCTTTTCAGGATCTTCATGTTTTTGATCACCGCTTGCTGATCCTCCTATTTTTCAAACCATTTCATGCTCTTCATATTTTTGACAACTTTTGAAGCTCTTCATTTTTTTCACACCTTTTCAGGCTCTTCATGTTTTTCCACACCACTTCATGCTTCCCCTAATTTTCAGACCGTTTCATGCTCCTCATGTATTCCACACGTTTTGAAGCTCTTCATATTTTTCACACCTTTCAGGCTCTTCATGTTTTTCAACACCGTTTCATGCTGCTTCTATTTTTCAGACCGTTTCATGGTCCTCATATTTTTCACACCTTTTGAAGCTCTTCATATTTTTCACACCTTTTCAGGCTCTTCATGTTTTTGAACACATCTTCATGCTCCTCCTATTTTTCACACCGTTTCATGCTCCTCATATTTTGACACATTTTGAAGCTCTTTATATTTTTCACAACTTTTCAGGCTCTTCATGTTTTTCAACACCGTTTCATGATCCTCCTTTTGTTCAGACCGTTTCATGCTCATCTCATTTTTGACACCTCTTGAAGCTTTTCATATTTTTCACAACTTTTTAAGCTCTTCATGTTTTTGAAAACCGCTTCATGCTCCTCCTATTTTTCAGAGAGTTTCATGCTCCTCTTGTATTTCACACGATTTGAAGTTCTTCATATTTTTCACACCTTTTCAGGCTCTTCAAATTTTTCACACCTTTTCATGCTCTTCAAATTTTTCACACCTTTTCAGGCTCTTCAAATTTTTCACACCTTTTCAGGCTCTTCAAATTTTTCACAACTTTTCAGGCTCTTCATATTTTTCACACCTTTTCAGGCTCTTCAAATTTTTCACACCTTTTCAGGCTCTTCAAAATTTTCCACACCACTTCATGCTTCTCCTCTATTACAGCCCGTTTCAAACTCCTCATGTATTTCACACCTTTTGAAGCTCTTCATATTTTTCACACCTTTTCAGGCTCTTCATGTTTTTGATCACCGTTTCATGCTCCTCCTATTTTTCAGACAGTTTCATGCTCATCTCAATTTTGACACCTTTTGAAGCTCTTCATATATTTCACACCTTTTCAAGCTCTTCATATTTTTCACACCTTTTCAGGCTCTTCATGTTTTTCAACACCGCTTCATGCTTCTCCTATTTTTCAGACCGTTACTTGCTCCTCATATTTTTGACACCTTTAGAAGTTCTTCATATTTTTCACACCTTTTCAGGCTCTTCATATTTTTCAACACCGCTTCATGCTCCTCCTATTTTTCAGACCGTTTCAAGGTCCTCATATTTTTGACACCTTTTGAAGCTTTTCATATTTTTCACACCCTTTCAGGCTCTTCATTTTTTTAAACAGTACTTCTTGCTCCTCCAATTTTTCAGACCGTTTCATGCTCATCTAATTTTTGACACCTTTTGAAGCTATGCATATTTTTCACAACTTTTCAGGCTCTTCATGTTTTTCAACACCACTGCATGCTCCTTGTATTTTTAAGACCGTTTCATGCTCCTCATATTTTTGACACCTTTAGAAGCTCTTCATTTTTTTTCACACCTTTTCAGGCTCTTCATGTTTTTCAACACCGCTTCATGCTCCTCTTCTTTTTCAGACCGTTTCATGCTCCTCATATTTTTGACACCTTTTTAAGCTCTTCATGTTTTTCACACATTTTCAGGCTCTTCATGTATTTCAACACCGCTTCATGCTCCTCCTATTTTTCAGAACGTTTCATGCTCCTCATATTTTTGACACATTTTGAAGCTCTTCATATTTTTCTCAGCCTTTGAAGCTCTTCATATTTTTCATATTTTTGAAGCTCTTCATATTTTCACACGTTTTCAGGCTCTTCATGTTTTTCAACACCGCTTCATTCTCCTATTTTTAAAACTGTATCATGCTCCTCATATTTTTCATACCTTTTGAAGCTCTTCATATTTTTCACACCTTTTCAGGCTCTTCATGTTTTTCAACATCGCTTTATGCTCCGCCTATTTTTCAGACCGTTTCATGCTCCTCATATTTTTGACACCTTTTGAAGCTCTTCATATTTTTCTCACCCTTTGAAGCTCTTCATATTTTTCATATTTTTGAAGCTCTTCATATTTTCACAACTTTTCAGGCTCTTCATGTTTTTGAACACCACTTCATGCTCCTTCTATTTTTCAGAGAGTTTCATGCTCCTCATGTATTTCACACCTTTTGAAGCTTTTCATATTTTTCACACTTTTTCAGGCTCTTCATGTTTTTCAACACCACTTCATTCTTCTCCTATTTTTTAGCCCGTTTCATGCTCCTCATGTCTTTAACACCTTTTGAAGCTCTTCACATTTTTCACACCTTTTCAGGCTCTTCATGTTTTTGATCTCCATTTCATGCTCCTCCCATTTTTCAGACCGTTTCATGCTCCTCATATTTTTGACACCTTTTGAAGCTGTTCATATTTTTCACACCTTTTCAGACTCTTCATGTTTTTGAACACCGCTTCATGCTCCTCCTATTATTTAGACAGTTTCATGCTTCTCATATTTTTGACACCTTTTGAAGCTCTTCATATTTTTCACACCCTTTCAGGCTCTTAATGTTTTTCAACACCATTTCATGCTCCTCCTATTTTTCATACGTTTTCATGCTCCTCATATTTTTGTCACGTTTTGAAGCTCTTCATATTGTTCACACCTGTTCAGGCTCTTCATGTTTTTGAACACCGTTTCATGTTCCTCGTATTTTTCAGGCCATTTCATGCTCATCATGTATTTCACACTTTTGAAGCTCTTCATATTTTTCACACCTTTTCAGGATCTTCATGTTTTTCAACACCACTTCATGCTTCTCCTATTTTTCAGCCCGTTTCATGCTCCTCATATTTTTGACACCTTTTGAAGCTTTTCATATTTTTCACACCTTTTCAGGCTCTTCATGTTTTTGAACACCACTTCATGCTCCTTCTATTTTTCAGAGAGTTTCATGCTCCTCATGTATTTCACACGTTTTGAAGCTCTTCATATGTTTCACACCTTTTGAAGTTCTTCATATTTTTCACACCTTTTCAAGCTCTTCATATTTTTCACACCTTTTCAGGCTCTTCATGTTTTTCAACACCGCTTCATGCTCCTCCTATTTTTCAGACCGTTTCATGCTCCACACATTTTGAAACCTTTTGAAGCTCTTCATATTTTTCACACCTTTTCAGGCTCTCCATGTTTTTCATCACCGTTTCATGCTCCTCCTATTTTTGAGGCCGTTTCATGCTCCTCATATTTTTGACACCTTTTGAAGCTCTTCATATTTTTCTCACCCTTTGAAGCTCTTCATATTTTTCATATTTTTGAAGCTCTTCATATTTTCACAACTTTTCAGGCTCTTCATGTTTTTGAACACCACTTCATGCTCCTTCTATTTTTCAGAGAGTTTCATGCTCCTCATGTATTTCACACCTTTTGAAGCTTTTCATATTTTTCACACTTTTTCAGGCTCTTCATGTTTTTCAACACCACTTCATTCTTCTCCTATTTTTTAGCCCGTTTCATGCTCCTCATGTCTTTAACACCTTTTGAAGCTCTTCACATTTTTCACACCTTTTCAGGCTCTTCATGTTTTTGATCTCCATTTCATGCTCCTCCCATTTTTCAGACCGTTTCATGCTCCTCATATTTTTGACACCTTTTGAAGCTGTTCATATTTTTCACACCTTTTCAGACTCTTCATGTTTTTGAACACCGCTTCATGCTCCTCCTATTATTTAGACAGTTTCATGCTTCTCATATTTTTGACACCTTTTGAAGCTCTTCATATTTTTCACACCCTTTCAGGCTCTTAATGTTTTTCAACACCATTTCATGCTCCTCCTATTTTTCATACGTTTTCATGCTCCTCATATTTTTGTCACGTTTTGAAGCTCTTCATATTGTTCACACCTGTTCAGGCTCTTCATGTTTTTGAACACCGTTTCATGTTCCTCGTATTTTTCAGGCCATTTCATGCTCATCATGTATTTCACACTTTTGAAGCTCTTCATATTTTTCACACCTTTTCAGGATCTTCATGTTTTTCAACACCACTTCATGCTTCTCCTATTTTTCAGCCCGTTTCATGCTCCTCATATTTTTGACACCTTTTGAAGCTTTTCATATTTTTCACACCTTTTCAGGCTCTTCATGTTTTTGAACACCACTTCATGCTCCTTCTATTTTTCAGAGAGTTTCATGCTCCTCATGTATTTCACACGTTTTGAAGCTCTTCATATGTTTCACACCTTTTGAAGTTCTTCATATTTTTCACACCTTTTCAAGCTCTTCATATTTTTCACACCTTTTCAGGCTCTTCATGTTTTTCAACACCGCTTCATGCTCCTCCTATTTTTCAGACCGTTTCATGCTCCACACATTTTGAAACCTTTTGAAGCTCTTCATATTTTTCACACCTTTTCAGGCTCTCCATGTTTTTCATCACCGTTTCATGCTCCTCCTATTTTTGAGGCCGTTTCATGCTCCTCATATTTTTGACACCTTTTGAATCTCTTCATATTTTTCACACAATTTCAGGCTTTTCATGTATTTGAACACCGGTTCATGCTCCTCCTATTTTTCAGACCGTTTCGTGCTCCTCATGTATTTCACACCTTTTGAAGCTCTTAGTATTTTGCACACATTTTCAGGCTTTTCATGTTTTTCACAACCACTTCATGCTCCTCATATTTTTCAGACCGTTTCATGCACATTTCATTTTTGACTCCTTTTGAAGCTCTTCACATTTTTCACACCTTTTCAGTCTCTACATGTTTTTGAACACCGCTTCATGCTCCTCCTATTTCTCAGACCATTTCATGCTCCTCATGTATTTCACACCTTTTGAAGCTCTTAGTATTTTGCACACATTTTCAGGCTTTTCATGTTTTTCACAACCACTTCATGCTCCTCATATTTTTCAGACCGTTTCATGCACATTTCATTTTTGACTCCTTTTGAAGCTCTTCATATTTTTCACACCATTTTCAGGCTCTTCATGTTTTTCAACACCGCTTTATGATCCTCCTATTTTTCAGACCGTTTCATATTCCTCATATTTTTGACATTTTTTGAGGCTCTTCATATTTTTCACACCTTTTCAGGCTCTTCATGTTTTTGAACACCGTTTCATGCTCCTCCTATTTTTCTGACCGTTTCATGCACATCTCATTTTTGACACTTTTTGAAGCCTTTGATATTTTTCACACCATTTTCAGGCTCTTCATGTTTTTCAACACCGCTTTATGACCCTCCTATTTTTCAGACCGTTTCATGCTCCTCATATATTTGACACCTTTTGAAGTACTTCATATTTTTCACACCTTTTCAGGCTCTTCATATTTTTCACACATTTTCAGGCTGTTCATGTTTTTGAACACGGCTTCATGCTCCTCCAATTTTTCAGACCGTTTCATGTTCCTCATATTTTTGACACCTTTTGAAGCTCTTCATATTTTTCACACCTTTTGAAGTTCTTCATATTTTTTACACCATTTTCAGGCTCTTCATGTTTTTCAACACCGTTTCATGCTCCTCCTATTTTTCAGACCGTTTCATGCTCCTCTTATGTTTGACACCTTTCGAAGCTCTTCATATTTTTCACACCTTTTCACGCTCTTCATGTTTTTGAACACCGCTTCATGCTCCGCCTATTTTTCAGACCGTTTCATGCTCCTCATATTTTTGACACCTTTTGAAGCTCTTCATATTTTTCACACCCTTTCAGGCTCTTAATGTTTTTCAACACAACTTCATGCTCCTCCTATTTTTCAGACGTTCTCATGCTCCTCATATTTTTGACATCTTTAGAAATTCTTCATATCTTTCACACCTTTTCAGGCTCTTCATGTTTTGCCACACTGCTTCATGCTCCTCCTATTTTTCAGCCCGTTTCATGCTCCTCATGTATTTCACACCTTTTGAAGCTCTTCATATATTTCACACATTTTAAGGCTCTTCATTTTTTTCAACACCGCTTCATGCTCCTCCTATTTTTCAGACCTTTTCATGTTTCTCATATTTTTGACACCTTTTGAAGCTCTTCGTATTTTTCACACCTTTTGAAGCTCTTCATATTTTTCATATTTTTGAAGCTCTTCATATTTTTCACACCTTTTCAGGCTTTTCATGTATTTGAACACCGGTTCATGCTCCTCCTATTTTTCAGACCGTTTCATGCTCCTCCTATTTTTCACTCCTTTTGAAGCTCTTCATAATTTTCACACCTTTTCAGTCTCTACATGTTTTTGAACACCGCTTCATGCTCCTCCTATTTCTCAGATCATTTCATGCTCCTCATGTATTTCACACCTTTTGAAGCTCTTCATATTTTGCACACATTTTCAGGCTTTTCATGTTTTTCACAACCACTTCATGCTCCTCATATTTTTCAGACAGTTTCATGCACATTTCATTTTTTACTCCTTTTGAAGCTCTTCATATTTTTCACACCATTTTCAGGCTCTTCATGTTTTTCAACACCGCTTTATGATCCTCCTATTTTTCAGACCGTTTCATATTCCTCATATTTTTGACATTTTTTGAGGCTCTTCATATTTTTCACACCTTTTCAGGCTCTTCATGTTTTTGAACACCGTTTCATGCTCCTCCTATTTTTCAGACCGTTTCATGCACATCTCATTTTTGACACCTTTTGAAGCTCTTGATATTTTTCACACCATTTTCAGGCTCTTCATGTTTTTCAACACCGCTTTATGATCCTCCTAATTTTCAGACCGTTTCATGCTCCTCATATATTTGACACCTTTTGAAGCTCTTCGTATTTTTCATAACTTTTCAGGCTCTTCATATTTTTCACACATTTTCAAGCTGTTCATGTTTTTGAACACGGCTTCATGCTCCTCCAATTTTTCAGACCATTTCAAGTTCCTCATATTTTTGACACCTTTTGAATCTCTTCATTCTTTTCACACCTTTTGAAGCTCTTCATATTTTTCACACCTTTTGAATCTCTTCATATTTTTCACACGTTTTCAGGCTCTTCATCCATTTCAACACCGCTTCATGCTGCTTCTATTTTTCAGACCGTTTCATGCTCCTCATATTTTTGACACCTTTTGAAGCTCTTCATATTTTTCACATCTTTTCAGGCTCTTCATGTTTTTGAACACCGTTTCATGCTCCTCGTATTTTTCAGACCGTTTCATTCTCCTCATACCTTTGACACCTTTTGAAGGTCTTCAAATATTCCACACCTTTTCAGACTCTTCATGTTTTTGAACACCGCTTCATGCTCCTCTTATTTTTCAGACCGTTTTAGTCTCCTCATATTTTTGATACCTTTTGAAATTCTTCATATTTCTCACACCTTTTCAGGCTCTTCAGGTTTTTCAACACCGCTTCTTGCTCCTCCTATTTTTCAGACCGTATCATGCTCCTCATATTTTTGACACCTTTAAAAGCTCTTCACTTTTTTCACACCTTTACAGGCTCTTCAGGTTTTTGAACACCGTTTCATGCTCCTCCGATTTTTCAGACCGTTTCATGCTACTCATTTTTTTGACACCTTTTGAAGCTCTTCACTTTTTTCACACCTTTTCAGGCTCTTCATGTTTTTGAATACCGCTTCATGCTCCTCCTACTTTTCAGACCGTTTCATGCTCCTCATATTTTTGATTTCTTTTGAAGGTCTGCATATTTTTCACACCTTTTTAGGCTCTTCATTTTTTTGAACACCACTTCATGCTCCTCCCATTTTTCAGACAGTTTCATGCTCATCTCATTTTTGACACCTTTTGAAGCTCTTCATATTTTTCACACCTTTTGAAGATCTTCATATTTTCACACGTTTTCAGGCTCTTCATGTTTCTCAACATCTTTTCATGCTCCTCCTTTTTTTCAGACCTTTTCATGCTCCTCATGTATTTCACACCTTTTGAAGCTCTTCGTATTTTGCACACATTTTCAGGCTTTTCATGTTTTTCACAACCACTTCATGCTCCTCATATTTTTCAGACCTTTTCATGCACATTTCATTTTTGGCTCCTTTTGAAGCTCTTCATATTTTTCACACCATTTTCAGGCTCTTCATGTTTTTCAACACCGCTTTATGATCCTCCTATTTTTCAGACCGTTTCATAATCGTCATATTTTTGACATTTTTTGAGGCTCTTCATATTTTTCACACCTTTTCAGGCTCTTCATGTTTTTGAACACCGTTTCATGCTCCTCCTATTTTTCTGACCGTTTCATGCACATCTCATTTTTGACACCTTTTGAAGCTCTTGATATTTTTCACACCATTTTCAGGCTCTTCATGTTTTTCAACACCGCTTTATGATCCTCCTATTTTTCAGACCGTTTCATGCTCCTCATATATTTGACACCTTTTGAAGCTCTTCGTATTTTTCATAACTTTTCAGGCTCTTCATATTTTTCACACATTTTCAAGCTGTTCATGTTTTTGAACACGGCTTCATGCTCCTCCAATTTTTCAGACCGTTTCATGTTCCTCATATTTTTGACACCTTTTGAAGCTCTTCATTCTTTTCACACCTTTTGAAGCTCTTCATATTTTTCACACCTTTTGAAGCTCTTCATATTTTTCACACCTTTTCAGGCTCTTCATGCTGTTAATCACCACTTCATGCTCCTTCTATTTTTCAGACCGTTTCTTGTTCCTCATATTTTTGACACCTTTTGAAGCTCTTCCTTTTTTTCACACCTTTTCATGCTCTTCGTGTTTTTCACACCGTTTCATGCTCCCCTATTTTTAAGACCGTTCATGCTCCTCATATTTTTCCCACCTTTTGAAGCTCTTTATATTTGTCACACCTCTTCAGGCTTTCATGTTTTTCTACACCGCTTCATGCTCCTCCAATTTTTCAGACCGTTTCATGCTCATCATATTTTTCAGACTGTTTCATGCACCTCTTATATTGACACATTTTGAAGCTCTTTATATTTGTCACATCTTTTCAGGCTCTTCATGATTTTCTACACCGTTTCTTGCTCCTCCTATTTTTCAGACCGTTTCATGCTCCTCATGTATTTCACACCTTTTGAAGCTCTTCGTATTTTTCACACCTTTTCAGGATCTTCATGTTTTTGAACACCGCTTCATGCTCCTCCTATTTTTCAAACCGTTACTTGCTCCACATATTTTTGACACCTTTTGAAGCTCTTAATATTGTTCACACCTTTTCAGGCTCTTCATGTTTTTCAATACAGCTTCATGCTCCTCCTATTTTTGAGACCGTTTCATGCTCCTCATATTTTTGACACCTTTTGAAGCTCTTTACATATTTCACAACTTTTCAGGCTCTTCAGGTTTTTCAACACCGCTTCATGCTCCTCCTATTTTTCAGACCGTTTCATGCTCCTCATATACTTCTCACCTTTTGAAGCTCTTCCTATTTTTCACACCTTTTCAGGCTCTTCTTGTTTTTGAACACCGTTTTATGCTCCTCATATTTTACATACCGTTTCATGCTCTTCATATTTTTGACATCTTTTGAAGCTCTTCATATATTTCACACCTTTTCATACTGTTATGTTTTTCAACACCACTTCATGCTCCTCCTATTTTTCAGACCGTTTCATGCTCCTCATATTTTTGACTCGTTTTGAAGCTGTTCATATTTTCACAATTTTTTAAGCTCTTCATATTTTTCACACGTTTTCAGGTTCTTCATGTTTTTCAACACTGCTTCTTGCTCCTCCTATTTTTCAGACCGTATCATGCTCCTCATATTTTTGACACGTTTTGAAGCTCGTCATATTTTTCACACCTTTTCAGGCTCTTCAGGTTTTTGAACACCGTTTCATGCTCCTCCGATTTTTCAGACCGTTTCATGCTCCTCATATTTTTTATTTCTTTTGAACGTCTGCATATTTTTCACACCTTTTTAGGCTCTTCATTTTTTTGAACACCACTTCATGCTCCTCCCATTTTTCAGACAGTTTCATGCTCATCTCATTTTTGACACCTTTTGAAGCTCTTCATATTTTTCACACCTTTTGAAGATCTTCGTATTTTCACACGTTTTCAGGCTCTTCAGGTTTTTCAACATCTTTTCATGCTCCTCCTATTTTTCAGACCGTTTCATGCTCCTCATATTTTTGACAAGTTTTGAGTCTCTTCATATTTTTCAACACCTTTTCAGGCTCTTCATGTTTTTAAACACCTCTTCATTCTCCTCCTATTTTTCAGACCATTTCATGCTCCTCAAATTTTTTACAGCTTTTGAATCTCTTCATCTTTTTCACACCTTTTCAGGCTCTTCATGTTTTTGAACATCGCTTCATGCTCTTCCTATTTTTCAGACGGTTTCTAGCTCCTCATGTATTTCACACCTTTTGAAGCTCTTCGTATTTTTCACACCTTTTCAGGATCTTCATGTTTTTGAACACTGCTTCATGCTCCTCCTATTTTTCAAACCGTTACTTGCTCCACCTATTTTTGACACCTTTTGAAGCTCTTAATATTGTTCACACCTTTTCAGGCTCTTCATGTTTTTCAACACAGCTTCATGGTCCTCCTATTTTTCAGACCGTTTCATGCTCCTCATATTTTTGACACCTTTTGAAGCTCTTTACATATTTCACACCTTTTCAGGCTCTTCATATTTTTCAACACCACTTCATGCTCCTCCTATTTTTCAGACCGTTTCTTGCTCCTCATATTTTTGACAACTTTTGAAGCTCTTCATATTTTTCACACCTTTTCAGGCTCTTCATGTTCTTCAACACCGCTTCATGCTCCTCCAATATTTCAGATCATGTCATGTTTCTCATATTTTTCACACCTTTTGAGGCTCTTCATATTTTTCACACCTTTTCACGCTCTTCATATATTTCCACACCACTTCATGCTTCTCCTATTTTTCAGCCCGTTTCATGCTCCTCATGTATTTCACACCTTTTGAAGCTCTTCATATTTTTCACACCTTTCCACGCTCTTCATATTTTTCCACACCACTTCATGCTTCTCCTATTTTTCAACCCGTTTCATGCTCCTCATGTATTTCACACCTTTTGAAGCTCTTCATACTTTTCACAGCTTTTGAAGCTCTTCATATTTTTCACACGTTTTCAGGCTCTCCATGTATTTCAACACCGCTTCATGCTCCTCCTATCTTTCAGACCATTTCATGCTTATCTCATTTTTGACACCTTTTGAAGCTCTTCATATATTTCACACCTTTTGAAGCTCTTCATAATTTTCACACGTTTTCAGGCTCTTCATATTTTTCAACACGACTTCATGATCCTCCTATTTTTCATACCGTTCCTGCTCCTCATATTTTTGACACCTTTTGAAGTTCTTCCTATTTTTCACAACTCTTCATGCTCTTCATGTTTTTCGACACAGCTTCATGCTCCTCCTATTTTACAGCCTGTTTCATGCTCCTCATATTTTTGACACCTTTTGAAGCTCTTCATATTTTTCACACCTTTTCCCGCTCTTCATGTTTGTTAAAACCGTTTCTTGCTCCTCGTATTTTTCAGACCGTTTCATGCTCCTCATATTTTTGACACCTTATGAAGCTCTTCATATTTTTCACTCCTTTTCAGATCTTCATGTTTTTCAACACCACTTCATGCTCCTTCTATATTTCAAACCGATTCATGCTCCTCATATTTTTGACACGTTTTGAAGCTCTTCATATTCTTCACAGCTTTTCATGCTCTTCATGTTTATCAACACCGCTTCATGCTCCTCCTATTTTTCAGACCGTTTCATGCTCCTCATATTTTTGACACCTTTTGAAGCTCTTCATATATTTCACACCTTTTCAGGTCTTCATGTTTTTCAATACCACTTCATGCTCCTCCTATTTTTCAGACCGTTTCATGCTCCTCATATTTTTGACACCTTTTGAAGATCTCCATATTTCTCACACCTTTTCAGGCTCTTCATGTTTTTCAACACCGCTTCATGCTCCTCCTATTTTTCAGACCGTCTCATGCTCCTCATATTTTTCACACCTTTTGAAGCTCTTCATATTTTGCACACCTTTTCAGGCTCTTCATGTTTTTCAACACCGTTTCATTCTCCTTCTATTTTTCAGACCGTTTCATTCTCCTCATATTTTGAAACCTTTTGAATCTCTTCATATACTTCACAATTTTTCAGGCTCTTCATGTTTTTCACCAACACTTCATGTTCCTCCTATTTTTTAGGCCATTTCATGCTCATCTCATTTTTGACACCGTTTGAAGCTCTTCATATTTTTCACACCTTTTGAAGCTGTTCATATTTTTCACACCTTTTGAAGCTGTTCATATTTTTCACAGGTTTTCAGGCTCTTCATGTTTTCAACACCACTTCATGCACCTCCTATTTTTCAGACCGTTTCATGCCCCTCATATTTTTGACACCTTTTGAAGATCTCCATATTTCTCACACCTTTTCAGGCTCTTCATGTTTTTGAACAACGTTTCATGCTCCTCCTACTTTTCAGACCGTATAATGCTCCTCATATATTTCATACGATTTGAAGCTCTTCATATATTTCACACCTTTTCAGGCTCTTCATGTTTTTCAACACCGCTTCATGCTCCTCATATTTTTCAGACCATTTCATGCTCATCTCTTTTTTGACACCTTTTGAAGCTCTTCATATTTTCACACTTTTTCAGGCTCTTCATGTTTTTCAACACCTTATCAGGCTCATCGTATTTTTCAGAACGTTTCATGCTCCTCATATTTTTGACACGTTTTCAGTCTCTTCATATTTTTCACACATTTTCAGGCTCTTCATGTTTTTGAACACCACTTTTGCTCCTCATACTTTTCACACCTTTTGAAGCTCTTCATATTTTTCACACCTTTTCAGGCTCTTCATGTTTTTGAACACCGCTTCATCCTCCTCCTATTTTTAAGAGGGTTTCATGCTCGTCATATTTTTGACACATTTTGAAGCTCTTCATATTTTTCACACCATTTCAGGCTCTTCATCTTTTTGAACACGGCTTCATGCTCGTCCTATTTTCAGACCGTTTCATGCTCCTCATATTTTTGACACGTTTTGAACCTCTTCATATTTTTCACACCTTTTCAGGCTCTTCATGTTTTTCAACAGCGCTTCATGCTCCTCCTATTTTTCCGACCGTTTCATGCTCCTCATATTTGTGACACCTTTTGAAGCTCTTCCTATTTTTCACACCTGTTGAAACTCTTCATGTTTTTCAACACCACTTCATCCTCCTCATGTTTTTAAGACCTTTAATGTCCCTCATATTTTTGACACCTTTTGAAGCTCTTCCTATTTTTCACACATTTTCAGGCTCTTCATGTTTTTGAACAACGTTTCATGCTCCTCCTACTTTTCAGACCGTATAATGCTCCTCATATATTTCATACGATTTGAAGCTCTTCATATATTTCACACCTTTTCAGGCTCTTCATGTTTTTCAACACCGCTTCATGCTCCTCATATTTTTCAGACCATTTCATGCTCATCTCTTTTTTGACACCTTTTGAAGCTCTTCATATTTTCACACTTTTTCAGGCTCTTCATGTTTTTCAACACCTTATCAGGCTCATCGTATTTTTCAGAACGTTTCATGCTCCTCATATTTTTGACACGTTTTCAGTCTCTTCATATTTTTCACACATTTTCAGGCTCTTCATGTTTTTGAACACCACTTTTGCTCCTCATACTTTTCACACCTTTTGAAGCTCTTCATATTTTTCACACCTTTTCAGGCTCTTCATGTTTTTGAACACCGCTTCATCCTCCTCCTATTTTTAAGAGGGTTTCATGCTCGTCATATTTTTGACACATTTTGAAGCTCTTCATATTTTTCACACCATTTCAGGCTCTTCATCTTTTTGAACACGGCTTCATGCTCGTCCTATTTTCAGACCGTTTCATGCTCCTCATATTTTTGACACGTTTTGAACCTCTTCATATTTTTCACACCTTTTCAGGCTCTTCATGTTTTTCAACAGCGCTTCATGCTCCTCCTATTTTTCCAACCGTTTCATGCTCCTCATATTTGTGACACCTTTTGAAGCTCTTCCTATTTTTCACACCTGTTGAAACTCTTCATGTTTTTCAACACCACTTCATCCTCCTCATGTTTTTAAGACCTTTAATGTCCCTCATATTTTTGACACCTTTTGAAGCTCTTCCTATTTTTCACACATTTTCAGGCTCTTCATGTTTTTGAACAACGTTTCATGCTCCTCCTACTTTTCAGACCGTATAATGCTCCTCATATATTTCATACGATTTGAAGCTCTTCATATATTTCACACCTTTTCAGGCTCTTCATGTTTTTCAACACCGCTTCATGCTCCTCATATTTTTCAGACCATTTCATGCTCATCTCTTTTTTGACACCTTTTGAAGCTCTTCATATTTTCACACTTTTTCAGGCTCTTCATGTTTTTCAACACCTTATCAGGCTCATCGTATTTTTCAGAACGTTTCATGCTCCTCATATTTTTGACACGTTTTCAGTCTCTTCATATTTTTCACACATTTTCAGGCTCTTCATGTTTTTGAACACCACTTTTGCTCCTCATAATTTTCACACCTTTTGAAGCTCTTCATATTTTTCACACCTTTTCAGGCTCTTCATGTTTTTCAACACCGGTTCATGCTTCTCCTATTTTTCAGACCGTTTCATGCTCCTCATATTTTGACATCTTTAGAAACTCTACATATCTTTCACACCTTTTCAGACTCTTCATGTTTTTCAACACCGCTTCATGATCCTCCTATTTTTCAGACCGTTTCATTCTCCTCATATTTTTGACACCTTTTGAAGCTCTTCTTATTTTTCACAAGTTCTCAGGCTCTGCATGTTTTTCAACACGGCTTCATGCTCCTCATATTTTTCAGACCGTTTCATGCTTCTCATATTTTTGACACCTTTTGAAGCTCTTCCTTTTTTTCACACCTTTTCACGCTCTTCATGTTTTTGAACACCGCTTAATGCTCCTCCTATTTTTCAGACCGTTTCATGCTTCTCATATTTTTGACACCTTTTATAGCTCTTCATATTTTCACACCTTTTCAGGCTCTTCATGTTTTTGAACACCGCTTCGTGCTCCTCCTATTTTTCAGACCGTTTCATGCTCCTAATATTTTTGACACCTTTTGAAGCTCTTCATATTTTTCACACCTTTTAAGGCTCTTCATGTTTTTCCACACCACTTCATGCTTCTCCTATTTTTCAGCCCGTTTCATGCTCCTCATGTATTTCACACCTTTTGAAGCTCTTCATATTTTTCACACCTTTTCAGGCTCTTCACGTTTTGATCACCATTTCATGCTCCTCTTATTTTTCAGACCGTTTCATGCTCATCTCATTTTTGACACCTTTTGAAGCTCTTCATATATTTCACACATTTTCAACCTCTTCATATTTTTCACACCTTTTCATGCTCTTCATGTTTTTCAACACCGCTTCATGCTTCTCCTATTTATCAGACAGTTTCATGCTCCTCCTATTTTTCAGACTGTTTCATGCACCTCTCATTCTTGACACCTTTTGAAGCTCTCATACTTTTCACACCTTTTCAGGCTCTTCATGTTTTTCAACACCGCTTCATGCTCCTCCTATTTTTGCGACCGTTTCATGCTCCTCATATATTTGACACCTTTGAAGCTCTTCATATTTTATCACACGTTTTCAGGCTTTTCATGTTTTTCATCACCGCTTCACGCTCCTCCTATTTTTGAGACCGTTTCACACTCCACATATTTTTGACAACTTTTGGGGCTCTTCATATTTTTCACACCTTATCAGCCTCTTCATGTTTTTTAACCGCTGCATACTCCTCCTATTTTTCAGACCGTTTCATGCTCCTCATATATTTCACACCTTTTGAAGCTCTTCATATTTTTCACACCTCTTCAGGCTCTTCATTTTTTTCACACCACTCCATGCTCCTCCTATTTTTCAAACCGTTTCATGTTCATCTCATTTTTGACACCTTTAGAAGCTCTTCATATTTTTCACAAGTTCTCAGCCTCCTCATGTTTTTAAACACCGCTTCATGCTCCTCCTATTTTTCAGACCGTTTCATGCTCCTCATATTTTTCACACCTTTTGAAGCTCTTCCTTTTTTTCACACCTTTTCACGCTCTTCATGTTTTTGAACACCGCTTCATGCTTCTCCTATTTTTCAGACCCTTTCATGCTCCTCATAATTTTGACACCTTTTGAAGCTCTTCATATGTTTCACAACTTTTCAGGCTCTTCATTTTTTTCAACACCACTTCATGCTCCTCCTATTTTTCAGACGGTTTCATGCTCATCTCATTTTTTACACCTTTTGAAGCTCTTCATATTTTTCACACCTTTTGATGCTCTTCATATTTTTCACACGTTTTCAGGCTCTTCATGTTTTTCAACACCGCTTCATGCTATTTCTATTTTTCAGAGAGTTTCATGCTCCTCATGTATTTCACACCTTTAGAAGCTCTTCATATTTTTCAAACCTTTTCAGACTCTTCATGTTTTTCCACACCCCTTCATGCTTCTCCTATTTTTCAGCCCGTTTCATGCTCCTCATGTATTTCACACCTTTTGAAGCTCTTCATATTTTTCACACCTTTTCAGGCTCTTCATGTTTTTCACACCTTTTCAGGCTCTTCATGTTTTTGAACACCATTTCAGGCTTCTCCTAATTTGCAGACCGTTTCATTCTCCTCATATTTTTGACACTTTTTGAAGCTCTTTATATATTTCACACCTTTTCAGGCTCTTCATTTTTTTCAACACCACTTCATGCTCCTCCTATTTTTCAGACCGTTTCATGCTCATCTCATTTTGACACCTTTTGAAGCTCTTCAAATTTTTCACGTCTTTTGAAGCTCTTCATATTTTTCACAACTTTTCAGGCTCTTTATGATTTTCAACACCGCTTCATGCTCCTCCTATTTTTCAGACCGTTTCATGCTCATCTCATTTTGACACCTTTTGAAGCTCTTCAAATTTTTCACACCTTTTGAAGCTCTTCATATTTTTCATATTTTTGAAGCTCTTCATATTTTCACACGTTTTCAAGCTCTTCATGTTTTTCAACAACGCTTCATGCTATTTCTATTTTTCAGAGAGTTTCATGCTCCTCATGTATTTCACACCTTTTGAAGCTCTTCATATTTTTCAACCCTTTTCAGGCTCTTCATGTTTTTCCACACCCCTTCATGCTTCTCCTATTTTTCAGCCCGTTTCATGCTCCTCATAAGTTTCACACCTTTTGAAGCTCTTCATATTTTTTTAACACCTTTTCACGCTCCTCCTATATTTCAGACCATTTCAAGCTCCTCATATTTTTGACACTTTTTGTAGCTCTTCATATTTTTCACACCTTTTCAGGGTCTTCATGTTTTTCTACACCACTTCATGCTCCTCCTATTTTTCGGACCGTTTTATTCTACTCATATGTTTCACACCTTTTTCAAGCTCTTCATGTTTTTCAACACCACTTCATGCTCCTCCTAATTATCAGACCGTTTCATGCTCCTCATATTTTTGACACCATTTGAAGCTCTTCATATTTTTCACACCTTTTCAGGCTCTTCATGTTTTTTAACACCTTTTCATGCTCCTCCTGTATTTCAGACCGTTTCATGCTCCTTATGTTTTTGACACCTTTTGAAGCTCTTCATATTTTTCACACGTTTTCAGGCTCTTCATATTTTTCAACACCGCTTCATGCTCCTCCTATTTTTCAGACCGTATCATGCTCCTAATATGTTTCACACCTTTTTCAGGCTCTTCATGTTTTTCAACAACACTTCATGCTCCTCCTATGTTTCAGACCGTTTCATGCTCCTCATATTTTTGACACAGTTTGAAGCTCTTCACATTTTTCACACCTTTTGAGGCTCTTCATGTTTTTGAAAACAGTTTCTTGCTCCTCATTTTTTTCAGACCATTTCACCCTCTATATATTTGACACCTTTTTGAAGCTCTTCATATTTTTCACACCTTTTGAGGCTCTTCATGTTTTTCAAAACAGTTTCTTGCTCCTCATATTTTTCAGACCGTTTCACCCTCTATATATTTGACCCCTCTTTGAAGCTCTTAATATTTTTCACACCTTTTCAGGCTCTTCTTGTTTTTCAACACCACTTCAAGCTCCTTCTATTTTTCAGACCGTTTCTTGCTCCTCATATTTTTGACACCTTTGAGGCTCTTCCTATATTTCACACTATTTCAGGCTCTTCATCTTTTTCAACACCACTTCAAGCTCCTTCTATTTTTCAGACCGTTTCATGTTTCTCATATATTTGACACAGTTTGAAGCTCTTCATATTTTTCACAACTGTTGAGGCTCTTCATGTTTTTGAAAACAGTTTCTTTCTCCTCTTTTTTTTCAGACCCTTTCTCCCTCCTCATATTTTTGATACCTTTTTGAAGCTCTTCATTTTTTTCACACCTTTCCAGGCTCTTCAAGTGTATGAACACCGTTTCATGCTCCTCCTATATTTCATACCATTTCATGCTCCTTATATTTTTGACACCTTTTGAAGCTCTGCATATATTTCACACCTTTTCAGGCTCTTCATATTTTTCAACACCGCTTCAAGCTCCTCCTATTTTTCAGACCGTTTCTTGCTCCTCATATTTTTGACACCTTTGAGGCTCTTCATATATTTCACACATTTTCAGGCTCTTCATGTTTTTCAACACCGCTTCATGATCCTCCTAATTTTCAGACCGTTTCATTCTCCTCATATTTTTGACACCATTTGAAGCTGTTCATCTTTTTCACACCTTTTCAGGCTCTTCATGTTTTTTAACATCTTTTCATGCTCCTGCTATATTTCAGACCGTTTCATGCTCCTTATATTTTTGACACCTTTTGAAGCTCTTCATATTTTTCACACCTTTTCAGGCTCTTCATATTTTTCAACACCACTTCATGCTCCTATTTTTCAGACCGTACCATGCTCCTCATATGTTTCACACATTTTTCAGGCTCTTCATCTTTTTCAACAATACTTCATGCTCATCCTATGTTTCAGACCGTTTCATGCTCCTCATATTTTTGACACAGTTTGAAGCTCTTCACATTTTTCACAAATTTTCAGGCTCTTCATGTTTTTGAAAACAGTTTCTTGCTCCTCATATTTTTCAGACCGTTTCACCCTCTATATATTTGACACCTTTTTGAAGCTCTGCATATTTTTCACACGTTTTCAGTCTCTTCATGTTTTTCAACACCACTTCAAGCTCCTTCTATTTTTCAGACCGTTTCTTGCTCCTCATATTTTTGACACCTTTGAGGCTCTTCATATATTTCACACTGTTTCAGGCTCTTTATGTTTTCAACACCGCTTCATGCTCCTCCTAATTTTCAGTCCGTTTCATTCTCCTCATATTTTTGACACCTTTTGAAGCTCTTCATATTTTTCACACTTTTTCAGGCTCTTCATGTTTTTCAAACCGCTTCATGCTTCTCCTATTTTTCAGACCGTTTCATGCTCCTCATATTTTTGACGCCTTTTGAAGCTCTTCATATTTTTCACACCTTTTCAGGCTCTTCATGTTTTTCAGCACCACTTCATGCTCCTCCTATTTTTCAGACCATTTCATGCTTCTCATATTTTTGACCACTTTTGAAGCTCTTCATATTTTTCACACCTTTTCAGGCTCTTCATGTTTTTCAACACCGCTTCATGCTCCTACTATTTTTCAGACCCTTTCATGCTCGTCATATTTTTGACACCTTTTTAAGCTCTTCATATTTTTCACACCTTTTCACGCTCTTCATGTTTTTCAACATCGCTTGCTGCTCCTCCTCTTTTTCAGAGCGTTTCATGCTCCTCATAATTTTGACACCTTTGAAGCTCTTCAAATTTTTCACACCTTTTCAGGCTCTTCATATTTTTCAACACCACTTCATGCTTCTCCTATTTTTCAGACCGTTTAATGCTCCTCATATTTTTGACACTTTTTGAAGCTCTTCATATTTTTCACACTTCTCCATGCTCTTCATTTTTTTGAACACCGATTCATGCTCCTCCTATTTTTCAGACCATTTCATGCTCCTCATGTTTTTGACACCTTTTGAAGCACTTCATATTTTTCACACCTTTTCAGGCTCTTCATGTTTTTCAACAACGCTTCATGCTCCTCCTATTTTTCAGACTGTTTCATGCTCCTCATATGTTTCACACCTTTTGAAGCTCTTCATATTTTTTTTAACACCTTTTCACGCTCCTCCTATATTTCAGACCGTTTCAAGCTCCTCATATTTTTGACACTTTTTGCAGCTCTTCATATTTTTCACACCTTTTCACGGTCTTCATGTTTTTCTACACCACTTCATGCTCCTCCTATTTTTCAGACCGTTTTATTCTACTCATATGTTTCACACCTTTTTCAAGCTCTTCATGTTTTTCAACACCACTTCATGCTCCTCCTAATTATCAGACCGTTTCATTCTCCTCATATTTTTGACACCATTTGAAGCTGTTCATCTTTTTCACACCTTTTCAGGCTCTTCATGTTTTTTAACACCTTTTCATGCTCCTGCTATATTTCAGACCGTTTCATGCTCCTTATATTTTTGACACCTTTTGAAGCTCTTCATATTTTTCATACGTTTTCAGGCTCTTCATATTTTTCAACACCGCTTCATGCTCCTCCTATTTTTCAGACCGTATCATGCTCCTCATATGTTTCACAACTTTTTAAGACTCTTCATGTTTTTCAACAACACTTCATGCTCCTCCTATGTTTCAGACCGTTTCATGCTCCTCATATTTTTGACACTTTTTGAAGCTCTTCACATTGTTCACACCTTTTGAGGCTCTTCATGTTTTTGAAAACAGTTTCTTGCTCCTCATATTTTTCAGACCGTTTCACCCTCTATATATTTGACACCTTTTTGAAGCTCTTCATATTTTTCACACCTTTTGAGGCTCTTCATGTTTTTGAAAACAGTTTCTTGCTCCTCATATTTTTCAGACCGTTTCACCCTCTATATATTTGACACCTTTTTGAAGCTCTTCATATTTTTCACACCTTTTCAGGCTCTTCATGTTTTTCAACAATGCTTCATGCTCCTCCTATTTTTCAGACCGTTTCATGCTCCTCATATGTTTCACACCTTTTGAAGCTCTTCATATTTTTTTAACACCTTTTCACGCTCCTCCTATATTTCAGACCGTTTCAAGCTTCTCATATTTTTGACACTTTTTGTAGCTCTTCATATTTTTCACACCTTTTCAGGCTCTTCATGTTTTTCTACACCACTTCATGCTCCTCCTATTTTTCAGACCGTTTTATTCTACTCATATGTTTCACAACTTTTTCAAGATCTTCATGTTTTTCAACACCACTTCATGCTCCTCCTAATTATCAGACCGTTTCATTCTCCTCATATTTTTGACACCATTTGAAGCTGTTCATCTTTTTCACACCTTTTCAGGCTCTTCATGTTTTTTAACACCTTTTCATGCTCCTGCTATATTTCAGACCGTTTCATGCTCCTTATATTTTTGACACCTTTTGAAGCTCTTCATATTTTTCATACGTTTTCAGGCTCTTCATATTTTTCAACACCGCTTCATGCTCCTCCTATTTTTCAGACCGTATCATGCTCCTCATATGTTTCACACCTTTTTAAGGCTCTTCATGTTTTTCAACAACACTTCATGCTCCTCCTATGTTTCAGACCGTTTCATGCTCCTCATATTTTTGACACAGTTTGAAGCTCTTCACATTGTTCACACCTTTTCAGGCTCTTCATGTTTTTGAAAACAGTTTCTTGCTCCTCATATTTTTCAGACCGTTTCACCCTCTATATATTTGACACCTTTTTGAAGCTCTTCATATTTTTCACACCTTTTGAGGCTCTTCATGTTTTTGAAAACAGTTTCTTGCTCCTCATATTTTTCAGAGCGTTTCACCCTCTATATATTTGACACCTTTTTGAAGCTCTTCATATTTTTCACACCTTTTGAGGCTCTTCATGTTTTTGAAAACAGTTTCTTGCTCCTCATATTTTTCAGACCGTTTCACCCTCTATATATTTGACACCATTTTGAAGCTCTTCATATTTTTCACACCTTTTCAGGCTCTTCATGTTTTTCAACAACGCTTCATGCTCCTCCTATTTTTCAGACCGTTTCATGCTCCTCATATGTTTCACACCTTTTGAAACTCTTCATATTTTTTTAACACCTTTTCACGCTCCTCCTATATTTCAGACCGTTTCAAGCTCCTCATATTTTTGACACTTTTTGTAGCTCTTCATATTTTTCACACCTTTTCAGGGTCTTCATGTTTTTCTACACCACTTCATGCTCCTCCTATTTTTCAGACCGTTTTATTCTACTCATATGTTTCACAACTTTTTCAAGATCTTCATGTTTTTCAACACCACTTCATGCTCCTCCTAATTATCAGACCGTTTCATTCTCCTCATATTTTTGACACCATTTGAAGCTTTTCATATTTTTCACACCTTTTCAGGCTCTTCATGTTTTTTAACAACTTTTCATGCTCCTGCTATATTTCAGACCGTTTCATGCTCCTTATATTTTTGACACCTTTTGAAGCTCTTCATATTTTTCACACGTTTTCATGCTCTTCATATTTTTTAACACCGCTTCATTCTCCTCCTATTTATCAGACCGTATCATGCTCCTCATATGTTTCACACCTTTTTCAGGCTCTTCATGTTTTTCAACAACACTTCATGCTCCTCCTATGTTTCAGACCGTTTCATGCTCCTCATATTTTTGACATAGTTTGAAGCTCTTCACATTTTTCACACCTTTTGAGGCTCTTCATGTTTTTGAAAACAGTTTTTGCTCCTCATATTTTTCAGACCGTTTCACCCTCTATATATTTGACACCTTTTTGAAGCTCTTCATATTTTTCACACCTTTTCAGGCTCTTCATGTTTTTCAACAGCACTTCATGCTTCTCCTATTTTTCAGACCATTTCATGCTCCTCATATTTTTGACACTTTTTGAAGCTCTTCATATTTTTCACACTTCTCCAGGCTCTTCCTGTTTTTGAACTCTGCTTCATGCTCCTCCTATATTTCAGACCTTTTCATGCTCCTCATGATTTTGACACCTTTTGAAGCTCTTCATATTTTTCACACCTTCTCAGGCTCTTCATGTTTTTCAACAACGCTTCATGCTCCTCCTATTTTTCAGACCATTTCATGCTCCTCATATGTTTCACACATTTTGAAGCTCTTCATATTTATTTTAACACCTTTTCATGTTCCTCCTATATTTCAGACCGTTTCAAGCTCCTCATATTTTTGACACTTTTTGAAGCTCTTCATATTTTTGACACCTTTTCAGGCTCTTCATGTTTTTCAACACCGTTTCATGCTGCTTCTATTATTCAGACAGTTTCATGCTCCTCATATTCTTGACACCTTTTGAAGCTCTTCATATTTTTCACATCATTGAAGCTCTTCATATTTTTCATGCCTTTTCAGGCTCTTCATGATTTTCAACACCGCTTCATGCTCCTCGTATTTTTCGGACCGTTTCATGCTCATCTCATTTTTGACACCTTTGGAAGCT
Organism: Dama dama; assembly: GCF_033118175.1. Lineage (NCBI taxonomy): Eukaryota > Metazoa > Chordata > Mammalia > Artiodactyla > Cervidae > Dama > Dama dama. Next base: position 1,800,528 of record NW_026870925.1, on the reverse strand, counting down.
CTTCATATTTTTCACACCTTTTGAAGCTCTTCATATTTTTCATATGTTTGAAGCTCTTCATATTTTCACACGTTTTCAGATTCTTCATGGTTTTCAACACCGCTTCATGCCCCTGCTATTTTTCAGACCGTTTCATGCTCCTCATATTTTTGACAGGTTTTGAGGCTTTTCATATTTTTCACACCTTTTCAGGCACTTCATGTTTTTGAACACCGTTTCATAATCCGCCTATTTTTAAGACCGTTTCATGCTCCTCATATTTTTGACACCTTTAGAACCTCTTCATATTTTACACAGCTTTTCAGGCTCTTCATGTTTTTCAACACCGCTTCATGCTCCTCCTCTTTTTCAGACCGTTTCATGCTCATCTCATTTTTGACACCTTTTGAAGCTCTTCATATTTTTCACATCTTTTGAAGCTTTTTATATTTTTCACACATTTTCAGGCTCTTCATGTTTTTCAACACCGCTTCATGCTAATCCTATTTTTCAAACCATATCATGCTCCTCATATTTTTCACACCTTTT